>NW_010305087.1:0-1829 GCF_000700745.2 Antrostomus carolinensis | reverse complement strand
CCATTCTTTTTTTTTGTTTTGTTTTATTTTCTGCAAAAAAATCTGCTAGGGTCAGGAGTGCTCGTTAGCGTGAAGGAGTTCGTCACGTCGGCGGGGCTTCGGCGCTTTCATTAGTGGTAAAATCCAAGACCTGCCTTCGGTAATCGCCGGCCGGTTCTTCTCTCTCTCTCCCTCCCTCTCCTTCTCTCTCCTTGGTGTCCCCCAAATCCATCCCACCAGCTGCAGAGGGAGGGAGATGATGAGGGGGGGACACACACACACACACACACATATACACATGGGACCCCTCCCTCTCTCCCCATCTTTACCCCCGAGCCCGGGCGCTGGTAGCCCCCCCGTTTTTGGGCCACCTAAAGTGCAATATGGTTTCAACTTTTTAAATTTTTTAACTATTATTTTTTTTCTCTCTCTCTTTCATTTTTAAAAAAATAAGAGGAATAAAACTTTTTTGTTTCTTTCAAGAAGGTACTTTTTTAGGGTGAAGGTTTTGGTCTCTCAGCAGATAAAGTGGTGGAGGGAAATTCCTTCGAGCGGCGGCTCACGGAGGAGGATTCAGGTTGTTGTGGTGGGATGGTGTTTTATCGCGGGCTGGGGGTGGGAGAGTCCCTGTGATGGACACGCTCATCATGTGGGACACGCTCTTCATGTGGGACACGGTCCATGCTGGACACGCTCTTCATGTGGGACACGCTCATCACACCGGACACGGTCCACGCTGGACATGCTCTTCATGTGGGACACGTTCATCATGTGGGACATGCTCATCATGTGGGACACAGTCCACGCTGGACATGCTCATCATGCTGGACACACTCATCACACCGGACACGCTTGTCATGCTGGACACACTCTTCATGTGGGACATGGTCCACGCTGGACATGCTCTTCATGTGGGACACGCTCATCATGTGGGACACGGTCCACGCTGGACATGCTCTTCATGTGGGACACGATCCACACTGGACACGCTCTTCATGTGGGACATGGTCCATGCTGGACACGCTCTTCATGTGGGACACGGTCTGTGATGGACACACTTGTCATGCTGGACACATTCACGCTGGACATGGTCTGTGCTGGAGCTGCTCTCCACACGGGACACGCTCATCATGTTGGACACGCTCTTCATGCTGGACATGGTCCGTGCTGGACACACTCATGCTGGACACACTTGTCACGCTGGACACACTCTTCATGCTGGACATGGTCTGTGCTGGACACACTCATCACACTGGACACAGTTGTCACGCTGGACACACTCTTTGTGTGGGACACAGTCCATGCTGGAGCTGCTCTCCACGTGACACGGTCCATGCCGGACATGCTCCGTGCTGGAGCTGCTCTCCACGCTGGACACACTCATCATGTTGGACACGCTCGTCACACTGGACATGGTTGGTGCTGGACACACTTGTCACACTGGACACACTCTTCGTGTGGGACACAGTCCGTGCTGGAGCTGCTCTCCGTGCTGGACACGCTCTCCACACCAGATGCTCTTCGTGCTGGACACACTCTCCATGCCAGACCCCTTCTCCATGCTGGACACACTCTGTGCTGGAGCTGCTCTCGGTGCTGGACACTCCCCGTGCCGGACACACTCCACGCTGCACCCACTCTCCGTGCTGGACACGCTCTGTGCCAGATCCACTCTCCACGCTGGACATGCTCCATGCTGGACACTCTTTGTGCTGGACACTCTCCATGCCAGACCCCTTCTCTGTGCCAGACCCGTTCTCCACACTGGACCTGTTCTCCACACCAGACCCGCTCTCCACGCCGGACACTCTGTGCCAGACCCGCTCTCGGCCGCTGCCTCAGCCTCGGTG
>NW_010305086.1:7047-23490 GCF_000700745.2 Antrostomus carolinensis | reverse complement strand
TATCTTGGGCCCCTTTCCCTTCAAGTACCCATATATTGGGAGAAAAACATTATATCTGTGTATTGGGGTTTTTTAAAGTCATGTAATTAATTGCCATAACATTCATCTTCCAAAATTAGATCTGTGTTGCAGTTAGAAAATAGGGTCATAGTGTCAGTTACAAAGTTATGATATGCACTACTTGTGACCCAGAATGTAGGTTGAGGATTCTTGGAAATGAACAGTAGATACTTTAACAAATGCTTTATAAACTACTTTAAATCCAAGGGGGGGGTGGGGGGAGGGAAGAGCAGTAGTTCCACGCCATACATCATAGCAATGCTCCGTGTCTCTTATTTTTCATTTCATTTTCTGTCTGTAACTAAGTTCTGGTGATTTAAAGCTGACCTCTGGATTAATTTTTCACTTCCTGATTTCTTAGTTTCTTCAGTTCAGATGTAAGAGTAGTAAATAGTGGAGCAGTTACATCTTCTCAAATTTAGAACTTGAAAGCTCAAAAAAGATTAATGTTTTCAGGTACCTGAACTAGTCATCAGTATTGTATTCCATAGTTTGGTGTTAGTGGCTACAGTGTATGTCCTATGGATGTACCATCTATTTTATTTTTTAAAAAGTCACGTTTCAATGTAGATGTTGAGGATTACCCTGGAAACGATTGAATGAAGTTCTTTAATAAATAATATTCAAGACAATGGATTATACTATTCCTTCATTTGAGTCTGAGAGTCTGCCTGACTTGGCAAGTGCATAGTAAGAATGTCTTATTTGAAAAGGAAATGAAAGGCCCAGACCTTTTTTCTTTCCATGCTTTTAAGGGTGGATGCAGTCTGGATTCAAGGGGTTTTTTGAGTCTGGTTAAAAGAAGAGGAGAACCACATGAGTTATAATTTTGAATATTGATTCAGACGTGTTCTTATTCTGAAGTATTGTATCAATGTGAAAGTGAATATACATAGTTCTGGAATTCCACTGTTGATTAGTCCAATACAAATAGTATTTTATATGGATTTAATGTTTATTAAATTATATATTGTGAATATAAATAGAAAAAATAGCTGGAAGTTCTCTATGTTAAGTATATATCTGAAGGACTTTTTTTGTATCTATCCCTTGTTTCAGGAATGTTAACAATTACAGATTTCATTAACATACTGCATAGATACTATAAGTCTCCAATGGTAAGTATGATGTTAATCTACATTTTTATCATTTCCCATGCAGTAGAGACTGAAGGATTGATGATGATCATTTGGAACTTGGATATGTCACGGGTATACTCATTGCAGGGATTCTTTTGAAATAAAAGACAACTTTGTGAGCAAGGCAGCAGAACAGTGTCTGGATACCCGGGTTCAAGTCCCAGGTTTAGGTAGGGAAGGTCCTGTGAGGTTGGGCAAGTAACATAATCTGTTTCAGTTATACATGTATGAACATGAGGAATTTCCTCAGTGAGTCCTACCATTTGTTGTGTTTTGTGTGGTGCTTACCATAATGGTAGCCTTCGTTTTGGATACAAGGCTCCACTTAGTGTTGCAACTAATGAATAATGCATTTGAGATGAAGGACCTGGCTTATCATACTTACTTTTTGTATCACATCTAGTTTTTACTATGAAGGAAAACACTTGATTATCAATCACTGTATTTGTGTTCAGGTTGTTTCAAAGCATGTATTTCAGTACTAATTATATTACATTTTATATAAATATCAACCAAACAGCATTTGTGGAGGATGTCTTTAAGTTCTATTAAAAAGTTCATTGTAATAAAAAATCAAGTGTGTAGCTTTGCATGGTTCACGTGTTTACGTAATGAACTTTGTCTTGATAGAAGTATTCCAGAAGGAGTGTGCAGAGTTAAGCAGAATGCTAGCTTACAGGGGCTTGGATGCATTAAAAGGTTACTCTGCTCTTGGAGTGATGGTGTAGAATAAACAAGTTGAACTAGTTAAATATATGCAAATATTTAGTTACATGACTGAGTTGCACAATCAGTTGGAGATCTGTTGGCTTCAATTAACTGTAATTTAAAATTCCCATTGGCGGTCAGTTGATGAAATTCTCTAGCTTGCATGTTCGTGCAAACATTTCCATCCCTTTCTTGTTTGTGTGAAATCACAGTTCCCCCTCTACCAATTAAAACCTACATACTATGTTTTAGTAGCTAAAAAATCAAGAGCAGTTGGATGAAGCAGGCATCTGATGTATTGGGCTTCTCAAAGCTCATGTTTAATTTTTAAAATGTATAGTGCAATTCTTGTCAGATGCCAGTAGTGTGGTGCACTGGCCTTTCTTCTCGTTAAAGGATTATTTTTTTCCCCTGAGGATTTACAAGGGATGAGGGGAGAAGCAAAGGAAAAGTAGTTGCACACTGGTAACTTCCTTAAAATGGTTTCCATATTGTAATGACCCTCAAGCTCAATACTGCCTATTTTTCCACGTCACTTTACTTAAAGTCTGACTGTTGTCACTCCTGTTTACACAGTCTAACATCCTATTCCATAGGTTGTGCTTAAAATGGCAGCAGTGAGGAGGAGTAGCTGAGGAGTGACAACATCTGACTTAAGTGATTGATGCAGTCTTCTATTAAAAAAAATAAAAAGTTCCATCAGGGAATGCTCTAGTCTTAATAGGTAGAATTATGCTGAAAATATAATTATTTTATTCTTTCTAAATGCATCCCAACACATACAGTGTGAGGCATGTTGCTATTTGTGTACTAGATAATATCTTTAAATGATTGATGAGGAACATCCAGGTAGTTTCTCCCTATAGTGTGGTCCAAGAACTAGGTTTAGCCTCATCTCAGCAGCAGCTAAAGCAGTCTCCTGTTCTTCTGATCACTTCAGTAGATCTCCTGAACTGCTTTCCACCGTCTTAACTGCTTTTTTTGACAAGTGCTCTAAAACATTAACTTATGTAGGTTATCTTTTACATCAGCCAAAAATGGTATGCTTGAGTAGTCGAATTATAGTATATCAATTTAACATTCCCTTGGACTCTTCACAGGATGCTAATTCCAGAGAGTAATCTAAGTGTAGTCTCATTTAGCCCAGAGATAATTGTAGTAGGCTTTGTGGAGACTTCTACCCTTCACCTGTAAACTCTTCAGCTTCATCAGTGTTTGCAGAGGTACCTGACAGGCACCCTTGGCCTAGGCTGTCCCCAGTGCAGTTACTATTGGCTGGCTTGCAGCTTGATGCCTTCAGAGAAACACAGCTCTCACATCTCAGACGTTTTTAGAGAACCATCAGCAAGATGAAAGGAGCTGCTGGAGGGAGGTTATACAGTCTTTTGACAAATGAGTTTGTGAAATAGCTGCTAAACAGCAGGAAGTTGCTGATGTTGGTGTCTTTTGGTGGTGGTGGTTTTGTTTTGTTTTGTTGGGTTTTTAAAAAAAAACCCCAAACTTCAAAGACTGGACCCTTGAGGGTGGTTTGATGTAACTGCTGAACTGATCTGATGATAAGCCGCCATCAAAAGGTGCAGCCTTGCCACATCCTTTGTCCAGTATCATTTGCCCGGACAGTTAAGGAAGCTAAACCATCAGAACAATGTTTTTGTAACTTTTTTTGCCTGTTTGGTTCCTGGGAGTTGCTGAACACAGGTCAGATAAGCAACATTACTGGGGCAGGAGAAGTGCTGAGAGCATGCATGGCTTCGATGCAGTGTCCAAAAACATTTGAAGAATATAACATCGGTAAAAGATTAAACTTTGGGGGGGGACACAATGTTGGTTCTTCTCATTGACCTGAGCACTAAACCAAGTGCTCTTGCTTATTTGTAATCAAGTAACAGTAAAATTCATGTCTCTTGGCATTAAGAAGTCAAGTGATCAGGGTAGGTTTTTTACTGGTTTGGGTGTGTGAGGAATCATCAGAGGGTTTACTCTGGCATGGTTGTTTTAAGGGGAGATAAATTACTGAGGAGATGCCTTTGAATTTAAAGGAGATGTAGACTACAAACCTAGGCAGGTGAAAGATCTTTCCTGTCCCCTGAAATGATAGGTCCAGTCTGGTACTCTGCATTGAGCAGGATTGCACCCTTTCCTCTTGTTGTTGCCAAGAAATGTTATTCTGGACCGTTCTTACTCTGTTAGCCTGCCTGCAAGGAAACCTAAGGAAACTGTTTGGATTTTTATAATATTGTTAATGATTTTGGGTTTAAATTGACTACGTCACGCTAAACTTCCCATCTGCCTATTGTAGGTTCAGATTTATGAATTGGAGGAGCACAAGATAGAAACCTGGAGGGGTAAGCAAATTTACTGCTTGGTTGATAATGTCAAATGTTCTAATGTTTTTCAGTATAGTGAATTTTTAATGAATCCTAGACTTAGCTTGCATCACTCCATGTACTTTTTAATGAAAGCAGGAACAGTAAAAGCTCGTCTGTTGCCTCCTGCTGCTGTGCTGTTTCCTACCTGAAACAGTACATGGACTAGAGTGATCTGGGCTATCTACCACTTCGCTACTTGTTTATGGTTAGTACCACCTCACTATTTAAGAAAGAAAAAAAGAAACTGGAGCAAGGCAGCATGTGTGGCTGCAGAGTTGGTGAGTGTATGTGGAACGGAAATGTATCTGAGCCAGGATGCAGAACCAGTATATGACCCTATGTATTGAGTGAACTGATGGGTGAGCCACAAGCTACGCCTGAGTGAATCCCATGGTGCGACTAGAAATTCATAGAACTGGCTGGGTGTGAGCAGAAGTGCTGAGTGCAGGGAGGAAACTTAATGTCAAAAATAAACTCCAAGCCATGAACTAATATATAGAAGTACCCTATGTACCAGACCATCTCAAGAAAGGAGCTGGTGAAGTTATTTGCTGTTGTTGCAGTGACCTCTGCTGGTAATCAGTTTAGTCTTGCTTTTAAAACTCATTCTTTTAATGTTAATATAGAGGAATGTGCATAAGTGGTAGAATATCTGAAGTAACTATATATATATATATATATATATTTCTTACACTTAATTTTGTATGGATGAATTCATAAAATGCTTTTATAAAAAAGAAAGCTAATGTTTTCATATAAAGTGGTAACGGTCTATTACTTTTTCTATACACAGAGCTTTATTTACAAGAAACATTTAAACCTTTAGTGAACATCTCCCCAGATGCAAGGTAGGATTTTGCTTTTCAGTCTGCTTAGCTTGAAATAAACTAACTCCATTTCAACACTGAATTTAAGACTTCTTTACAGAATAAGAAACAATTTATCTTGTAAACTAAGAGTACAATAACAAAGGACTGTCTTTTAATATAATCAAGAAGGTGTGAGAGCTCTTTATTGCAAGTGAGGACTCTAATTATGCAAAGAAGAGAATTTTTAGTTTAACTTTTGTCGTTTATCAGTGTAACTGTTCTGGTAAGTAAACTAGACATGAATCAAAATTAACTGCCAAAAAGTTTGCAGAAAAGGCAAAATGATGACCCTTCAAGGTAGCCTGCAAATTATGTTTGTTTCATGAAAATCAAAAACTCTGCAGAGCCTTTCAGCTGTCTTGTTCTCAGCAATCATAGTAATTGAAAACTTACAGTACTTTCCAGTGCAAGTAATTTACCTTAACTAAAGGAAGGACAGTATCTGTATGTTTTGTTCTGCTCTACTACTAGGTTGTGTTCCTTAAAATATAAACAACTGTCCTTTTCTTCTCGATGGAATTTGAAATAAACAGTTTTTAAACTGCCATTATACCTTATTTACCAAAGGTAACTCGAGAGAGAGTTTTAGTTGATCACTTAACAACTTGAGTGCTACTTAATCACTGAACCAGAGAGTGAAGTTCTGGTTCTTGCTTTGTTTATGGAGTAGGATTACTTATGCCCTCCTGAAGGAAACTGGTGAAGGGAACTCTAGTGATTAACTCAAAGTAGTGATATGCTGTACCCTCAATAGAATTCCCACTAAGTCATGAATAAATCATTCAATTAAGTCATAAGGAATGTGTTTTGAATGGTAACTGGTTGCAAAGAATATCATTAGGACAACAAACTAGTATAATTGCTTTCAGTCACAGGTGCAGCAAGAGAAGTATTGCAATAAAGAAGATGCAGTAGGACACGTATAAAAGGATACAGAAAGTCAACTTAAGATCTGATCCAGAAATGGACTTTGTTCTGCAGCACTTAGGAGTAGTTAAATGCTTACTGCAGGAGTGGAATCTGCAGTGCAGTGATGGGAATCTTGGCTCCATGTATATCAAATGGGGATAGTTCATCCCTCTAATGGACTCAAAACACCGTTTATTGCATATGGGAAGAAGCAAGTAGGCCTTTATCAGAGTTTTACTGCCTTTATTACTCACTAATTCATTGCAGTTGGTGGCCAGCTGTTTTATTAGTCTTACTAGGACCAAAGGGGGGAAAAAAAAGTGTAACTTGCAAGAAGAGACTTGAATAGGTTGGAGTATTGCTAAATTGTAGTCTGCAGGGTCTGTGGGAATGTTTCAGATCTTGAGAATCACTTTTTGCCAATCCCCAATGGTAATTCAGTGAAATGATTAGATTATTGTTTTGGCTTAATTGCATATATGTACTTATCCACAAAAATGCTTTTTCTAGAAAATGTTATAGAAGTTTGGGATTGAGATGCACTAAGGGCCAGAACACCCTGGTTTTCACTGTTTGTCTCTGAACAGAAATATCCATTCTGAGTCAGGTATACTGTGAGCTCAGCACTCGCTGGAAAAACAATTTACACTTGTGCACAAGTATTTCTGTTATTCTTTCAACCACAAAAAGTCACTTTCCAGCTTATTTTCTTACTAGTTTTAGATGTTCATGAGCATATCATTGTTGATCTGCTTACCAGCTGCAAAAGTTAATTTGAAATCCCTTAACTTCTATTTTCTGTAACATTAAAGATAATACAAATCACTGCTCATGATATGTATTTCGTGGGGGTTTGTAAATATGTGTACGTATCACTTGATGTTACTCACTGTCAGCTAGAATTAATTTTAAAAAAAATGTTTTTCTCCTCAGCCTTTTTGATGCTGTATATTCCTTGATCAAAAACAAAATCCACAGATTGCCAGTTATAGATCCCGTCAGTGGAAATGCACTTTATATACTTACCCATAAAAGAATCCTCAAGTTCCTCCAGCTTTTTGTAAGTAAAGTTACAGTTTGCTTACTGATTTCCCCCCTCCCCCCCCCCGACTACTTTAAGCGATTTAAGTCTTAGTACAGAAACTTCTTGATAAAAGTCCATATTCATTGTGTCTACACACATCTTTTTGTGATAACAGGAAAAATTAAAGCTTGATGCAGGACCTGTACATTGCCTTTACTTTGTTTTAGTTGTTTAAGGAAACCTAAACACCAAGGACTTGCCTTGGCTGTTTGAGTTGTTTGCTGTCCTTTCTGGAAGATTTGCTCAGCTTCAGAAGCTTGTTTACCTGAATAGAGAAATGGATTGTCTCCCAGAGGTGACATTGTCATTGCTCACTGTAGCTTATGTTAGTTACAGGAATGAACAGCAGGCCAAACAAAGCAACAAGAGTTCAAAATAAGCATTCAGCACCTAGTATGTTTTGCTGTCTTCTCTCCAGTTTCAGTGGGAATGACATAGTTCAGGATCAAAATGATGATCTGAGGGCTGGAGCACCTCTGCTGTGAGGACAGGCTGAAGGAGTTGGGGCTGTTCAGCCTGGAGAAGAGAAGGCTCTGGGGAGATCTTATAGCGGCCTCCCAGTACTTGAAGGGGTAGGGGTAGCTTTCTTTCCTACAAGAAAGCTGGGGAAAGACTTTTCGTAAGGGCAGTTAATGACAGAACAAGGGGAAATGTGTTTAAGCTGAAAGAGGGGAGGTTTAGATGAGATATTAGGAAGAAGTTCTTCACTGTGAGGGTGGTCAGACACTGGAACAGGTTGCCCAGAGAGGCTGTGGATGCCCCCTCCCTGGAAGTGTTCAAGGCCAGGTTGGATGAGGCTTTGAGCAACCTGGTCTAGTGGAAGGTGTCCCTGCTGATGGCAGGGGGGTTGGAACTGGATGATCTTTAAGGGCCCTTCCAACCCAAACCATTCTATGATTCTATGAAAAGCTTATTGTGATGGGTTACTGCAAAAATAAATAAATGAGTAAAAAACTTAGTTATACGGTCTTCATTTAGAGTTTCTTTGAACGGAAGAAACGCTCCTAGATCTGAGCTGGTTTTGGCTTTACATTAATTTAGGAGCAGATTATTGTAATGGTCTGTGACAGTCATTTGGAGTCTGTAGATGGATGAGTGATTACAGATTTCCTAATGTATATACTAATCGTATGGAAACATGGTGGGTGCAGAAAACCACACTGTCAGTACATTCATTCTGACTTTCCTAGATGTCAGAGATGCCAAAGCCTGCCTTTATGAAGAAGAATCTGGATGAACTTGGAATAGGAACTTACCACAACATTGCCTTCATACATCCAGACACTCCTATCATTAAAGCCTTGAATATATTTGTAGAGAGAAGGATATCGGCATTACCTGTTGTGGATGAGTCAGGTGTGTTGGGTCTTCTGTATACAAGTGTGGTAACGTAACTGGTGCTGAACCCCGGATTGATGGGGTTGGGGGAGGCAAGGAAGAGTGAAAAAATACAAAAATATTTAAAAAAACAAAAACCAAACGAACAATCAAAACACCAAAAAAACAGAACTTCATGGTTTGGTAGGTTGGTTGAGTTTTTTTCATCTTTTTTGACCTGTCTGGTTTTTTTTCTATGTAATTATAAAATAACAACAACAAAAAAGGGGGGGAGTAAGAAAATTAATTTTTTTATTTTAAGCACTTCATTAACTTTTGTTTTTCTTTTTAGGAAAAGTTGTAGATATTTATTCCAAATTTGATGTAATAGTAAGTATATCTCTGTTCTGTTAAATATTTTATATGCAGTAAGCATTTGCAAATTAATTTGTTAATATGTCAGTTTTGGCTATTTTGTTCCTTAGGCTTTAGTTAACAAACTAAGTAAGACAGACTCAATTCACCCTGCACAGCATTTTTTATTATTATTATTTTTTGTTTAAGCTATCTTTAGTAATACTGCTTGCACACAGGCATCTACTGCTCTGGATGTTACCCAAAATCAGATCTGGCTGTACTTGTACAACAAGAAGGCATGGGCTTTTTACGTTTGTTTCTATTTTTGAGGTAGGATTTTCTTTTCCCAGCGGCTGCGGTCCCACGGTCTGTTTTTGATTCAGAGAACACAGATTTCTCCACGTGGTCTGCGTACTTTGTGTGACTCGAGCTTCTCAGTGAATTCAAACTACTTGGCCCGTTCTCTTGTGCAAGTCTCTGACTCCAGAGTATTGCATCTGTGTTCCTTCTGGTTTAGATTTCTGTTTTTCTTTCTGGTTTGCCCTCAGGAGTGCAACAGCGTAGTCAGATTCATGCTGTGATTTGCCACCCTGTAAGAGCAAGGACTTTCTATTCTTGTGGTCTTCTGAAACTTGAAAAATATATTTAGGTTTTCCTACCCCTATCCCTTCCCAGCTGTATGCACCTGCCTTCTAATTGGAGCTTCTGATAGCTACATTATTTTTTAGAGATTTAAGTGCCCAAGTTGCTTATCCACTGGCCTGCTAGTGCTGATGAAGAATCCAGATGTCTGAAACACTGTGGAATGCGTTCAGAAATATGGAGAATAGACCCAAATGGAAATACTCTAAGCTTATAAATTTCTCTGGCTGCGAACAGCACTCTTAATACTGAAAATTTTGTGATGTCACTGTTCTTTCTGGGCGCTTGTCTTTTTGTTCTTTGGGATTGTCTACTGTGTAAGATCCTGTTCTGCCATAAAGCTGGTCAGGGAACAGGTAGTAGCTCTAGTGAGAGTGATCTAACACACCAGGAACAGTGAAACTTCACAGTTGGTGGGTTGCTTCCGTGTTTCAATTTATTTTCTAACTATTAGATTTTGAGGCAGGACATATTTCCTTTATTTCCCATTGTTTTTTCAGAAAGACACCAAAAGGAAGAGAGTTCCTTATGTTTTTCACTTTTCTCATTTGAAGTGATGGGGCAACAGAAGTTACGGGATTTTTAGAGATGCTGGATCATTTATTTGGAAAAAATACATATTGAGCTCAGGGGAAAAAAAACCCAAAACAAAACACCACAAAGGCTTTAGGATATAATTGTTTGCTCCCAGCTAGTAACGTGGGAAAAAGTTAGGGCATCTATTGATTATCTGCATTAGTTTGCTTATTAAACACGGGGGGGAGGGAAGATTCTGTCCTTGAAAGGTAATCACCTCTGAGTCTTCCAGTTTTTCATCAACCTGCTTCAAGCTTTAAAAGAAGAAAAAAAAATACGAAATGTGTAATCTGATTTTCTAATAAACATAGAATTTGCAAGATCCAGCTGGTGATTTTTAACTTTAAACCAAGTGGCTAATATGCTTAGTTAAATCGGTGTTTTAAGCTATGCCTGTATATACAGGTGATAATTTCATTCATTTTTAATTGAGTTCTAAATTCATTTTCAGGTTTTTGATGGGAACCTGGGATGGTGTGATGGTATAGAAATAGCTTTATATTACACTAGTTACTGTGCACAGGGTGACTTCAGTTTGCAGAGGCTTTTTATGTTCTCCTGATGTCCTTCATTAGGAATTATTTAAACGAGTTAGCTAAAACTGCTTGTATCTTCATGATCATCTCAAAACTATCTTGTCACATTCAGCGTAATTCAGTCAAAAAACTTGACCAATCATAGCATATTCTAGCCAAAAATTAAATTCATTCTATTGCTTAGTTCAGTGTTTTCATTTTTAAAGGTCTTTGTTCTCTTTCAGTGCTTCAGTACATAAAATCAATAGGCCAGGATGTGCCAACGGTGTCAAAGTAACACTGTGGTCTCACCTACTAAGAAAGTTTTTGCTGGGCTGGACAAAGTCCTCTTGCTACAAGCATGGTCCTGTTCTTAACATGGAAGTTGAGAATGTCAGCTTTCAAACTCTTTTAATCTTACTTTTAGTGGTGGTGATGAGTTTTCATTTATATTATTTTTATAGTACTTATTAAAATACATATACACACACACACACACAAATTGTCAAATGGCAGTGCCAGCACAGTCCAGGAGAGGGAGTTTGAGCCCACAAATAAGAAAGGTGAAGAAAAGCTTTAGTTTGCTCTCAACTTGAATCTCCACGAAGATCTACTTCATGGGTGATGTTCAGAGCAGTTGGTGTCCTTCCCTATCCTATGAATAAGAACATACAATTTGTGTTGTTTATTTAAGTATAGTCTGTATATTCTAAAATCTGTAGAACTTCATCTTTTCATTTCCTACTTGAGGCAAAAGCAGGATGAGTGACATCAAGCCAAATATCAGATACCAAAGGAAGGAGAGTTCATTGACCTAATGCATATCACAAAACAGTTTTATCAATTAACCCAGTCTGTCATACGGTGTTTAACATAATTGCATGTTTGGCTGTTCCCAGAAACTGAAGCTGAAGAACATCTGCTTCATTTAATATGGGACTTGGAATACACTGAGTTTTTACCAGAAATGGTGTATCTACTCGATGCCAAAATATTTACTTTATTGAGTACTTTATTACTAATTACTGAGATGTGTTAAGTGCCTTGGTTTTTTATTTTGTTTCATTGTTTTTCAGAATCTTGCTGCTGAAAAAACATATAATAACCTAGATATCACGGTGACGCAAGCCCTACAGCACCGTTCTCAGTATTTCGAAGGTGTTGTAAAGTGTAGTATGCTGGAAACACTGGAGACCATTGTGGATAGAATAGTGAAGGCTGAGGTGAGTTTGCTTTTTATTTCTCCCTTCACTACAAGCTAAAAGTTGTATTGCCAACTAATAAATAGTACAAACATATTACAATAATAAATAAATAGTACAACAATAATAAATAGTACAAACATATAACCAAAGTTATTTTGGCCACTTGGTGGAAGTTATTTATTTCATAACTCTGTGTTAGGTATCAGATTGCTTTATAGGCTCAGCTTATAGATGCTTATAGGGATGTGCAAAATCCTGGACAGTACATCTGTAATAATACTCAGTTATTTATGTTTCTGTTTTATGACATTAGCTGAACTGAATGCAAAACTTTTTTTGAAAGAATTGAGTTTCTTCCAAGCCTGCCATAAGTTTTGCAGACAAATATTTCTTTAAACTCCAGCTTATAGCTAGGTTGATCGGCCTATTGCTCAGGAAATTTAATAGGTACAATTAGGTAATGCAGACGGAGTCCTGCACTGCTGTCATACAAATCCTGTGAAAAAGGGACAGAAAATAATGGTTGTGAAGAAGCCTTCACTAACTCCTCATGTAAATGGTTTATCTGTGTGCTTTCCATTTTTTGGTGCTATGTATCTTGTTTGTTAGTATTGGGAACTTTCTTATACATGGAGGTGAATGAGTACGTAGGTCTTCCTTCCCTGCCTCCTTCTGCAGAGGAAAATCAGTATTACCAGTTTTGGTTGTCTTGAGAGATGTGATTAACTCCATTTAGATGCTTTAACTTCTTTGATTACAAGACTTTTTTTTTCCATCTTAGGGCTGTGACTATACATATATTTGATACGAGTAAAACTTCCACTTTGTTAATATCCCCTTTGAATCTTCATTAGGCAATTTTTACTTGTAACTTTCTGCATCTACTTGAGCTTCTTCCTAAAACTGAGTAATTTTAGCATTGCTGATGCACAGATTTCAAATTTGTGTAATTTTATTACTATCTTAAGAGGCATTAGACATTTGGGTTTTAAGAACAACTCTGACCCTTTGGTTCAGTCTAAACATAGTGAGATTATATGTAAAAATGAGTCAGTCAAAACGGCAAGCTATTTTTAGCTGCCAGACGAGTGCTTGATCTTACTGGAAATGAAACAAATTAAGCAATTACATTGTCCATTTTTCTTGAATTCATTACACTGAGAGAAGAATAAAACGATTAAATATGTGCATATACAAAACCTAATAACCCTGTCTAAAGTATCACCAACATAGCTTCATCAAAAAGAAAATGCCACAATATTTTCTCTCCCTTCCCCCCTCTTTTTCCTTCCTCCCTGTGTCAGGTGGATGTGACTGTTCAGATAATTCAAGAGCTCCTCTTTTCTTGTATCTGACTAGCAATGAAGAGGTTGACCTCAACCTTAAATTAATGTATCTATTAAATCAGGGCTGATGCAGCTTTCTTGATGTCACCACTTCTGTGAGAAGATGAGAAAAAGGCTTTTCACTTTCTTCACCATTATATCTGATCATTTGGACTTAAAATAGTGAAGAGACAGAATTCACTTAGGTATAAAGTAAACACGTGGTAGGCTCTCAACTTGTGGCAAATACCCTTTTGGGGATTGCTTACCTGTGAGCTGGTTCAGCTGCCACGTTTGGGTGATACAATTCTGCCTGCTTGCAGTGGGCTCCGCTGCCAGGACTGACGCTGGGGCACTTTCCGGGCTCTGCAGCGGCCTTTCACTGCTGTAACCTGCTCTAGCCAACGAGTCTCAGGATACAAGAGCATCCACCTACTTTCCCCACACATAGGACAAAAGTTTTGTAGTATAAAATGGTTCCTAGGATAGATCTGGAACAAAAAAAATCATTATTTAAAAATACAGTCTGACCGTTGATAAATCTTTCTTCCAGGTTGTGTCCCTGTGTTTATTATCTCTACAGTGAGTTTGAATAGATAAGTTGGATCTCTTTTTTTTGTGTTTTTTTCCTGTCTTCATGCAAATTGAGGATTTAAAAACCAATCTGGCGCTTAGTTTCAGTTGTGTATCCTTACAAGAAAAATGAGGTTAAAAAATCAACTTGGACATGTAAAGATACAAGAAGTTTTAGTGCTGTGCCTCTCTGCCTCTCTGTGGGAAAGCATTTTTCAGAAGGAGGCCTCATTTTATTACTGTATATATTTTTTTATATTATTTTTTTGAGATCATAGGCTGAGTGGGGTGGTGCCTGTAAGTTGGGAAAAAGTGTTTGATACGAGTGCCACTTTTTGAGAGCAGAAGTATTTGAAAGATCTGGATCTTGGCTTAGCTGTCATTTCAAGTCTGATTTTGTTGCCGTGTCAGATAGCTGTGTGCTTTTTAAACGTGCACTAGTTTTCATTTTTGTAGGGTTAGCAGGTTTGATTGCTGCGTGAGACTGGTATCGCTAAAGTTTTCAACCATTCTTTTTTTTTTTTCTCCTTATTTATCTTCATACTTCATTACTTCAAGATTTCTTGTGTTTTTCTTTCCTTTAGCTATTACTTTAAATCAGATAAATACCTCCAGATATTTTCCCTGCTTGCAGGTTCATCGTTTGGTGGTAGTGAATGAAGCAGATAGCATCGTGGGTATCATCTCCCTTTCTGACATTCTACAGGCTTTGGTACTCACACCAGCAGGTATGGAAGTTGCCTTCTGAGCTTTGCCATAAGTAATTTGGTAGTGTGTACGCTCTACTGGTTTTAATTTGACAATGACAGACTTCTGATTTTCAGCTTTTGTAACTGCTTAATCATAGTTCTTAAAGACACTTTTAATTTCTCTTCAGGAAAAAGCTGACAAAATATTAGCTGTCAGTCTCTTGTTCACTGAGGAATGCACGCATTCACGAATGTAATTGTTGTCCATCCATCATCTTTATAGAAAAAAGATCTTGATTAATCCTTTAACAGGAAAAAGAGGATTAAATTCAATGTTGCATGTATAGACAACATCTACCCACCTTCCTGAATTTCTCTACTCTGGCCAAGTGCTCCTAGTGTGGACACAGCTGTGCTTTCCACTAGCTCTGCAAAACCACCTCCTCAGAGCCCTGCAGTCGTCCAGCTGTGCTCTGGGGTTTGCTTGGCGCAGCTATGTCAGAGATGTCACCCGAGGCCACCAGGATTATTCCAGTAGAAATCTCTAGTGTATTGCTAAATATGATCAGGTTCCTTTTAACAAGAGTATTCAACAATAGGTTTATTTCTACTGCTTTTATGTTGGTGCAGGCTGGGGCAGGGGGGTGGTTTTGGTGTGGTTTTTTTAAGTTCTGCCCAAGTTACTAACCTGCTTTATGTTCTTCATTGTAACATTGACCACATAAATTACTCCAGTGTCACAACAACTAAAGCAAAGCCCATGTGAGGAGGACAAAAAATGTTTTGAGGATTCCGGTTTTACCTCAAAAAAAAAAAAGAAAAAAAATCAGACTAAGTAAACAGAGCTGGATATGTCCTTCAAAAAAAAGTCTGAGTGTGAGCTTAACTGGTATCTCTGACTTGCACTGATAGATAGCAAGATAATGTAAAAGTCTTTTTACAGTATAGATTTTAAAAAAGTTAATGTAGCTTTTTAAAATAGTAAGGTTTCTCCTCTGAAAAAAAGTAATTGGTGATACTGCTGGAAGTTAGTTCCTTTTAATGACCTGGAAGAGCAAGTAACCTAGCTTTCTGTGAAAGGTTCGGATGATCATGAGAAATGAGGCCTGAGAAATGAGCTCATTGCCCAGAAAGAGAATGGAGGGGTGTACGTCTCTCCTAAAAGGGAGACGTAAAGACAGGCAGATGGTGCCTCTCCAGACAGAGGAGGTAGTTTCCCCCATGACTGGAGGGCAGAAATGTCCAAGGAGTGTAGCTCTTACTATTAATGAAGTAAAGTTTAGGCAGAAAAGATGAATCTGAATGCTGCCAAACCAAGAGCTTTGTTACACTGGGATTACGTGGACACTGAAGTCGCGACTCTGTGAGCTGATGGAACAGCGCTCTGTAATTAAACAGAGCAGTTCCTGCTCCCATACTCTGGGCCGTGTGCTTCTGGCTTTTAGCGTGTGGCAGCACTCGCGAGATCCCTCTGTGAGCTGCTTTAACTCATTGATCTAGCAGGAAACTGAGCCAGCAAAAAAGCTGCAGAGTTTTGTCAGTTTGGCACGCTCAGCTGGCTCACAGAAGAGTCTAGTACCGAGTGCAGGAGTAACAGTGGGGGCAGGATTGTGCCACTGGAAGAGATGAGGTGAGGGAAGGCATTTTTTAGGAGCAGTTAGGTGTGGGATTGCAGTTCCACAGGCAACTGCCCGATTTTAGATTGTGATTTATTTCATGAAGTGAGGATGTCTGCAATGTAGCTCTAGTTTGTAGAGTCCAGAGTGTGATTTACCTCTTGAAGTGAGTGCGTAAGAAGAACCAGATACATCACGCCCTGAAAGTGTCCCCTTCTCTTCACAGACTAGAAAGGCAAATTTATTGGCTGGCAGGAATTAGGACCAGCCTACGTTAGGGGGAAAAGAAGTATCTGTTGTGATGAGAAAACTGGATGTGTTTAATGAATTTCTCAGTGTTTGATTATCCATTACAAGTAGTAACTCCAGGTTGCTGGCAAGAGATTCTTGCTGTCTAGAGTTGGATGCTGAAGCCAAACTCGCCATAGGATTCAGTCGTTGCCCAGCATGTGGGTAGTTTGAGCACTTGGAGAAGAGGTGAGATGCTCTA
>NW_010305086.1:0-6999 GCF_000700745.2 Antrostomus carolinensis | reverse complement strand
AGCAAAATCTGCCTCTGAGCCAGAAAAAATGGGTCCATCAACACAGTGTAGTTAAACTGAATTCTTATATCGTTTATTCTCAAGCAGGACTTCATTCTTTGAGGCTATTGTGATCATTAAGCTTGACTTCTAAGCTGATGGGCAGGTTTGGGGTGTGACTCTCCAGTTGGGGTTTTGGGTTTTTTTTAATAAATTTTTGTGCTGGAGAGAATCTTCAAAGCCACTTGTAGTAACTTCCTGGAAGAGTTACTCAGCCTGTCTTCCCAATTAAGTTAGAAGCAGTGATGGTCTCAAGGCACTCCTCACTCTGTTTTATGTTAGCATTTAGCAATCCTGCAGCATATTCCTTATACGTGGTATCCAGTTCTAGGATCCTGGTAACGGCGTCAGACAACGTTGCAGGATTCAGAATGAGCCGTGCTTTTCCAGAAGCCAAGTGCTGTGTGCGTAAGGAAATCACACGTGCTTTCCTCTTCTGTTAACAGGTGCCAAACAAAAGGAGAATGAAAGTGAATGACTGCTGTGAATGTATACACGTTTGTAGGAGAACCTGAACAAAGTTTCTGGGTCAAGTTTGTCTCGAGAACAGTGACTGCAATAGAACAGAGCAGGATGGTTGAGAATGTGAATTGGGACTTAGTGATGGATGATGAGTCTATTCCCCCCAGTGATGTCGCAAAAAAAAAAAGCAGCATGACAAAAGCTTATGTTAAAATGTAGGCTTGTATTTCAAAATGTCTTCAAAACATTTGCTGGAAGACTTCACATGATGTCCTTCATTAAAATGCACTGTATTCTGAACCTTTTTCCATTTTGTATTTGACAGAAGTCACTGGTCAGCAATGGATATATGTGACATAAGGCAAGTGTATGGCATATTCATATCATAGTGCCTTATGTCAAAATACAGCAATATGTCATCACTGTTGCCCATCACTGTCAAAGGAAGTATTGTGCTAAACGAGACACTGTATTTGAATGTGAAAGTCTTTAAACCTAAAACCAAATCAGTTTCAGTTCTCATTAGATTTGTCATAAAAGCTGTACTTTGAATATCGGTAGACTTCTTTAAAATTTTAATGACAGTTTTGTGTTAAATGTTGCATTCTGAACTGAGATGTAAAACAAGACTGATTTTAAAACCAGCTTTATTTATTTTTACTTTCATGACAATTTTTTACACATCCTTGGTGGATAGCTAAAATTTCACCATATCCATTAATAAACTGTTGATTGTTATACAAACAAGTGGTAGATTTTTCTCATTATTTAAAACTTTGGAGTTGCAGAAGCTGTGGCCTGTTGATCAGTCCATATTACTTGAGCTGAAGATTCCAGAAGCGTGGATCAAAAGTGCTCTGTACTGTAATACACGGGCACCACGGAGGAAATGAGGTGTCAGAGAACAATATTTTCACGTGTATTAAAGTGTAAAATGATGTTTGTCAACACAACCAAAACTTTTTATTGTATATCATTTGTACAGAAGTGGAGGAATGAGGAAAGCTGTGGGGTATTTGCTAATGTAAATGTACTGTAAAGTTTGAAGATGAGACTTTTATACTTGTAGATTCTTGTAGATGGAAGAAATTAAACCCTACAACATCAGTTTGTTTTTAGCAGTTCTTGCGAAGTTCTTTTGCAGGGTCTGGTGCTGATTGCTGCCATCAGAGATTACATCAGCACAGCTCTGATGATCTTTGTTGGGGAGATGGAGCCATAGAAACTAAAAATAGTGGCTCTTGTTCTTTGTGGAGTGTGTGGAGGGGATAATTAGTGGTAGATGAGAAGTTTGTATTAAGGGTAAGTGGTCAGCAGCGCTCCCTGCAAATGCCACTCGTGCTGCACAGTGCAGCTTTGTGAAAGCACAGGTACTGCTCCAGCACCTGCACTGGAGCCTCCTCTAGAAGGTGGGAGGCCAGGGAGGTGCCCAAATACATCTCTACCTATCACTGGTCTGCACGAGCATGTTCTTCAGCCCTGTATTTGGGGTATTTTTGAAGATGATTAAGAGTTGAGCCAATGATAATGAGGTTTTTCTAATAGTTTCTTTTTTTAGTGCAAAGTCTTTTGGCCCCGTTCCATGCAGACAGCTTTGGGCCTGTCTGCACACATTAGTATGCAGAAAGCCAGAATGAATTTGCAGTTTTGGAACAAGCGTGTACAGACTTCCTATTTTAACATTATTGCAAGTGCTGTTGACGTGTTGTGGACACAGGACTAGCAAGATTATGGAAAGCAGCCTCCTCAGTGATACAAAACTGTATTTGGAGAATTTCTACCCTTCCTTTCTGGAATTCAGTCCTGAATTTTGAATTTCTGAGAAGTAGAATTGCATGAATAAACAGCAGTGCTGTCAGAAAGGCACAAGAACCAGTGCTGATGCAGTAAACAAAGCTAAAGAAGTCGTGTCGCTTTTATTACAGATCAGTTTACTACAGAGCTAGAAAAATGCTTGTTCCAACATAAGGGAGGGACGGGAATAAGTAAATGAGGGTAGAGAAAGGAGTGAGTCAGCAGTGCTGCGTGTACCCGATTAAAGTGAGTGCAACTCAAGCTTTGATCTCGGACTCTTCACGTGGCTGTGAGAGGCCTCAGCCGTGGAAGAGAATGAACAAAATGCCATTAAACTCAAGTTCTTGCCCATTTCTTTTCTCTGGACTGGCAGCACGCAGTTTCCTGTAGATCTGAGACCGCAGCAATGGTTCCAGGTGCTCCCTTTCCTTCCACAGCCAGGGCCACGGGGCAAATGGAGATGGCAGGAAGCTTCCGCGGCGCCTCAGCTGAAAGGCTGTTCCAGCGCGTCGATGCTCTGTCCTGAGGATGGGAGATGCTGTAGCAGTGGATTCTATTTTAACCGCAGGACTGTGAAACACATAATTGATTTCTGCGCTTCCCTGTGCCATTTCCTTGCCCAGCAGGAGATGTCTCTGCAAGATAACTATTCTAAAGTGCTTCTTGGTCTTGCAAGGGAGCAGATTAAGTTTGGTTTTTCACCTACTCTGGATATTTTTAGCTGCTGAGGTGTAAGAAAATGTTTCTTAGCATATTTTTCAGTAGCTAGAGATGCTGTGAACTAACTTAGAAAAATTATCCTTTGCTGACACTGATCCCTTGACTGATGAAAACATTTTCCTGTTTTATTTTTTGAATCCTTTTGGTTAAAAGGTCTGAGATCTTTGAGCCCCCACACAGTATTTGCTGTTTACTAGGAACTGAACTGCAATTGCTGTGTATCTGAGGCCTAGTCATCATCTTTTACTAAGGAATATTCTTCTTCTGGGAGTGTTTGGGTAACACAGAAAGAACCAGCCTCACTTTCCAAGGCCCAAGCTCTTGTCCTCACAGCCGACAAGAGGAATCCGAGTGAAGTGGTTCCAAGACCACACATCGCTTTGAGAACACTCCTTGCCATCTTCTGAGAGAGCAGAGGGTAAGTTGGAGTCTTTCGGCTTTGGTCCCACTAGAAGTGAAACCACAGTGCTCAGTGCTGTCAACACAGTTGGCTGTTTGACTCTTCAGTCAGTTTTGGAAGCTAGCTTACTTCAAAAGCTTCTGTGAACTCTGACCCCTTGTGCTCCCGTATTGAACACTTATTAGGGGTAATTTCCAGAAGAAAATGTCATTCTGAATAATTTAATGCTACCCTTGTATCCTCATAATGCCGAGTATGCAAAAAAGAATGTTCTGCAGACACTGCTCTTTACTCTTTAGGTCTTAATTTAAATGTGGTTCTGAAAGTCACTTTCCGAGTCCCCATTTGCTGTATGATGGTGGCAGTCAGGCCTGTTCCCGCTGAAGTGAATGGCACAGGAGGTGACAGGTATTCCTATATCCACCTCATTCCTTTAGAAAAAAAAGGATCTCTGAGCATGTCCCTGCCAGCCGCACGCCAGGACCTGCACAGCATTAGACCCCGCAAACTGAATTAGTTCCTTAATTTGATTCTATGTAGGATTTTGCCAGTTTCTGACTGAACGTTGGAAAATGTAATCGTTGTGAAAATGCAGGAGGGAGTAAGAACAAGTGTAAGATTGAAGTGAGTGTACTCTGTAAGCTCTGCGGGCAGCAGTGTGTGTGTAAGCGTATCCAATGCAAACACTGGACGCTGCAAAGAACTCCTGGGGAAGGTCCTGATTTGCCAAAGGACAGAGCAGGTAATTACACTGCTAATTGCTGGTACAGGAGCTGACTGTATCAGTCAGAGCTGTTCTGCATTTGGACTCGCAGTAGCAGCGTGTCCGTGGGTTTGTGTGTACTGTATTATCATAAAAATACCTGACTGGTGAGTTACGTTTACCCCATGAAATCCATCCCCGTTTCTCCTGGATCGTGGCTTTTCCTCCATCACAGCAAAGCAGATATAGGCAACGAAAGACGCGTTCCCTTTCTCAGCCTCCCTCAACGTCTGTCCCTGACTGCATGGCACACACGTGCTCTGGTGGTGCTTGCAGCTCTCTCTTGTGGTGTTCTCTCTTTTTCAGAACCTGGGCCATAGCTAACACGTTGCATTCATTAACTGGGGCTGTTGTTACATCATTTACAATAAAATTAATGTAACTTATCACCTGAACTGATACCCCTTCAAATCAAACGTGGCCCTCGTATCTGGTGAGGTGTGATATAAGGCAGGCCTGGCATACAGCCAGTGCATAGGTGTGTGGTGTACGTCACTTGTCCCAGAGTTCTCCAAACTCCTTTGTTGATACGGAGAAGCTGGAGTAGGACCAGGGAATGCTATGGAATGTTCCACCCCGAAATCACAACCTGAACATCATCACCCTTAGATTGGCAGAGGAGAATTTCAGCAAAGGGCCACTTGGTCAGTGTGTGAAGCTGTTCAGCCCTAGATACATAAACAGTAAGAGTTCAGATAAAGCGCAGTGCCCTGATGAGACACGTGTGACAGGCTTCACTGCCACAGGTGTGCTCTCCCTCTGCACCAGAGCACTCCAGGAACCATTTAAGATACACCTGGGCAGGAGAAATGCAATGACAGCCTTATCACCATCCAGATCATCTCAGCTCTGCTTAAGCTGCTGCCACTTGAGTAGCGGTATCCCAGAGCGCTCTCTAAGGCCACTCAGCACTATCACCAGGTCCTAGAGTGTGGAGAAATGGCAAAAGTTCCCTGAAAGCTCTCTACTTGCCTGTATTTTGAGTATCCTGCTCAACACAGAATGAAACACTGAGGTGATCCTGATGGAATAAGGATTATTGCAATTACAGTCAGTAAATAAAGCAGCTGAAGGGCAGGAGCAGAAACCCTGCAGTAGTGAGCATGTAAATGAGTGAACAAGTGCAAGTTAACAGGAACAAGATAAATAAACAGGCAAGGGTGCAAAAGGTGAGTGCAGTAAGAAAAAAGAGCATGGGAAAAGACCTAATCATGAAAAGGGGGGTATCAAGGAGGGAGCAAAACCAGAAACTCTCGGAAATAATAAAATATTGGTGCTCACCCCTCCCTGCTCTGAGCTTGTGGAAAGATCTGAATGTCGATGAGGTTTCAGCAGAGGGCAAAGTACAGTGCCTAAAGAAAACACACCAAGTACTGAGAACTGTAAGGACATGGAAGTTGAAAGCGTAACTACCACAAACTTCACGTGTGTTTCCAAATCCATTTATGTCACTGGAAGGTAACTTATCTCAGTTCCTTCAGTCCTCTGCTTCAGTAAATAGCCCAAATTTTTGGGCCATGCCATGGTTCCAGAAGGAGCAAGTCCAGAGATGACAGCACAGCTGCAGAGCTACTCAAGGGATGTTCCTGCAGGATTACAGCTACTGGGATCTTCATGTCTTGTTTAAAAAGATTTATGTCCTTTAAAACATGCAAGGCAAAAAGGAAAAGAGTGTTCTGCATCGGGCAGGACTGTCCCTCCACACCCCACAGGGAGCTGTGAACAAGCCCACTCTGGTCACAAAGGCAGGATTTCTAAATGCTGCTCTTTCTTCAACCCCACCAAATCCATCTGTGCAGTAGGATCACACCGATCTCTGTGGTGCAGTACTCCCGAGCTGTGACAGAGTGGGAACTGTACTGCAGCGAGGGGGAAACTGGACACGGAGAGAGCATGCAGAATGACATCCACCACAGCCTTCACTGACAAAGTACAGAAACCCCACTTTCTCGTGAAATAACTCTTTTCATCACGTACCTATTTGCTAAAGGCCGTCACACCTGCTGTTTCACAGTTACCAGTACTGAGCCTTCAAGATCCTCTAACCCAGAAGATGAAAGGTACCACCAGACTATGCCAAACAATGCAGATACCTCCTTAAAGCTTATCAATGCTTCTTCAGAAGCAAATTGTGTTTCTGTATAAATAGCTTTCTTCTGCTTTACCCCTCAGCCCTCTTCTCAGCTTAGATAAATGTTAGTACATAAGAATGAATGACTGAGATCAGGGAGGAGAAGAAAGCCCATCTCCCTTAACATCATCAAGCTGTTAGGATGGATTAGTTGTATCAATTATTTGTACCCTAGCATAACTTCGTGTTAGCTATATATCACAAAAAAAAGACAAGATGCACAATGCAAACATGATCATTACTTCTAAATAATGTTCATTTTTTTAATAAAGTGTGGAATGGGTAAATATCACCAAAAATGTTTGCAAAATAAGTAGCAGTGAATGTGGTAAAAGGCAAGTTTCCTGTTCTCCATACCTTTCTGCTTTAAACTCTGCACCCATTAGCGCTCAAGTCACCACTAGCACATGCAACACCCATTTTTTTCGAAGTCTAAATCTCACCTGCACACGGTCCCCCAGCGAACACTTCTCTTCCACCCCTCGCCCTCCCCTCAGCGTCACCTGCCAGCACTCACACGCCTTCAGACCCCGGGTTTCCCCACAACAACCGGATTTACTTGTGTGCAACGGGAATGCTCCCAAGAGGCCCCGAGACGGCTTCAAACATCGCAGCCCGGCGGAGTGACCCTTTTCGGGACTGACGGGCTCCTTGAAGCCTCAGGCTCTGGGGGCTGCGAGCGCGGCCCGG
>NW_010305085.1:803-25126 GCF_000700745.2 Antrostomus carolinensis | reverse complement strand
CCCTTCCCTTCCCTTCCCTTCCTTTTCCTTTTTCTCTGTTCTCCTCTTTTTTCTGTTCTTCTTTTTTTTTCCTTCTCTTTCTTTTTTCTTTCCTTATTTAGTTTTGAACCCAATCACAACAATTTTGTCTGATGTTTGTGAACATCAGCTGTCTTAGTCTTGATAGCTACTCAGAGGAACTGACTCGTAGCCTTCACTGCTACTAAAAGCAGATAATGACACCCCAGAGACTCCTTACCATGCTGTGTTAGGGCTGGGGACCTAGAGCTTAAAAAGTTCCCAGAACAGCTCCTGGCCTGCCTGGAGATCAGAAGGTTTTGATCTTAAATGTGCTTAGATAGCAGACGTTAGCTGAACTTTTAACAGTACACTCCAGCCATTCTGGCTTGAATGAATTAACACTTTTTTATTGTTTTTATTTTTTTTCCCCCAATGTTTCCTTCCAACTCTAATTCTCTCTGTAGTGAGCTTACAGAGACACAAACCAGGAGCTACCTTGCATAATTTGCTTTCCATACCTGGTCCAATTGGCAAACTTAAGTCATACTTAACCCCATGGCAATGGCTCCCCTTTTCCCTGTAGCCTCATGACTTCAGCATCTGCGATGCAGGAAATATCTGCTCAGATTGTCTCTCCTGGAAGTGATTTGGACACTCACCTCCAAACACAATCTCCAGAATTGGTGCACTCCAAAGAGGTGAGGGAAGAGAACAACTCTCCTTATTTTTGTACTTTTGCACGCTTGCTACTCTTATATTTTTCATTCCTGTTTTAGTTTGCATCTTAAGGAAATTGATTCTCTTTACATACTGTATACAAATGCTGCTATGCTGAACATGCAATTTTCAGCTGGATCTAATCCCAAATACCCGCACAGAGCACACAGAGAAAAATAAACCAAAGAAATTCTATTTCTTTCAGCATGTGTTCCTCCAGGAGTAAATGGGTTCATCCAGATTTCCTAGCACTGAGATATAAGACTTCATAAATACTATAGAGACTTTTTTATTAACTTGGTTTGTGATGATGCCACACACTAAAAAGCAAGGCCAGCTATAAAATGGACTATCTTAGGTAATCATTGAGAAATAGGTGGATGCTAGTAACAATGAAAGTTCAGTACTTTTTCAGACATGCTTCAGGGATTTGCCAGTAAAGCCACCATATGCTGCCTTTTTTTCCCACATATCTGTCTTTGCAGTTGGTCATTAATGTTATCAGCCAATTTAGGAATGGAAAAGAAACAAGGCCTCTTGTTTCTGCAGGAGGCCAGGACTGACAGTAAGGTTTTTCATACTGGAAGGCTCTATTGGGGAAAATGCTGTATAGGTAAAGATGAAAAGGTCCATTGGCCTGGAGACCTTACTGTTTAAGGGGAAAGAACAGGTAAACATTCGATTTGTATTTAACTTTTAAACTATTGAAAAAAAAACTTACCATACTTATTTTTCAGCAAAGTAATAATTATAACCAATATGAGTAGAAATTAGCATCACATCATTTACCACAAGTTGTGAGCCTTTGAATTTATGATTAATTGGTTGGTAGATATGATTGATAGTTATAATATGTCAGTGTATATAACTGCAAAAACAACTACAAATGAAAAACTTTCTGACTAGTGACGTGAAAGACCACTGCTATTTACTGATTAGAATTACATCCTCAGTTGTTACAATCTTGTGGCTTTTGGTTCATTTATACCCTTTAATCAAGTCATGATATTGTCTCATATATTAAATATGGAATTTATTTCCATGATTACATAATTTTAAAAGAGAGATAAAAAAGTCACCTCCATCATGCTTAAACAAGGTACACAGATATTATTTTAATAGCACACTGAGACAGAAGTTACTAGTATTGCCTTTTCTGAGCTTAAAAATTGGATGAAAGAATGAAAGAATGAAAGCAACAAAACACTTGGGAATAATACCATATGTGCTAAACTACCAGCTGCTAGAATTATCCCCAATATAAGCATATCCATGTCAGAATTTCCAAAGAGAAATCCCAATCCCCTTATCTCCTCCACAAGCTGAAGGTCAATTGAATCAAATGATGTGAACAAACAGACAAAATGGATCACTTGTTAAACGATACCTCTTGTAAACTGGTGCCTCAGCAGCAGCATTTCAGTTTACAATGTCTTGCAAATGAACTTCTCAAAGCTTCCTAAAAAAGTTAAATGACTCAGGCTGAGACCCTTATACTGTGGCATCACATGGATTATTTCCAGCTAGTGATATCTAAGTGTAGTGGTATCTTATTCCTTACACATGACCTCCAAAGAGACAAATAACTTCTTTTCAGTTCTGTTTTTTATATATAGTTTTATATTAAAATGTCTAAAATTAACTGTCTGTATATTTACATTAAAAACCCAGCCAAACAAAAACAAAAAACAAACAAACAAACAAACAAACAAACCACAGAAGACCCTTAGGCAATTTTAATCAAAGTGGTTGTTTTCAAGGCATACACAGATTTACCTTTGCACAGACCACCACACTTGCAATACTTTATTCTTGCTTGTGTGAATGTTGGGACACAATGATTGTGATATCAGAATGGATGGAAAATTACACAGGAGTTAAAGAAATAGATTTGTAAATCTGCTAGTACAACTACCTTTGCAAAATATTTGTCACACTTTTAATAAATTGTAAATATCTCACTTTTTAATCAATTTAAATAGTCTTATTCTTGGTAGGTCTGTATAAAGAAATATTCAGTGAACACTATTTAAAACTTCTCAGTTTTTTTGCCTCTATACTTCTCAAACAGTTATACAATGTAACAGAAGTCAGCTTTAGGAAAACTTTATCATTTCTGCACCACTGGAGATAAGGTTCATTTTTTTCTTTCTTTAAAGTCTGGCAAAGTAAACAATTTAAAATAAATGACCTTATGACTTCCAGGCTTATTTTTTATAGTTATTTCATGTGCGAGCCCCAGTCGGCTAGTGCTCTGTTTGTCTTTACCTGGCAGAAGCAAGAAAACCTTCAGAAATTTTCCTTTCCATCTTATCAAAAAACTTTATCACTACAGTGGGGAAATTACTTGCAGCACATAACATATTAATTGAAGATTCTTTTTTCAGCTTGAAGTATGTATCATGATTTCCCAAGATATTCTTATATGAAATTTTCATATGCCATTCCGTTCTCTGAGCAGAAATCCAAAGAACAATTTTACATATATACAGTAATAGTCGGAAAACAGAATTTCCTTTTTGAGGGAAAATCTGAAAGTTAAAACCTGACTTTTCTGTTCAGAATTGGACCAAAAGGGTCAAAATCAGACTCCAGAAAAACACGTATAAAATATTTTGGTTTAAGAATTTGATGAAATTAATATTTCATTTTACCCCCCCCCTTTTTTAGCTCCAGCTATTATATTATTATTTGATTATATTACAAAAAGTAAAATAACATTTGAACTTCATTGAAAGAGAGATATTTTAATTTTGTCAAATCCAAAATCAAATAAACATATGCTAAACACAGTCTGCGTGAAAATTTGAAGCAGTGGTACATGCCATGAAGGCAAAGTGTGTTTTCTTAAAATGCTTCTTATATTTGAGGTTCATGTTGTAAGAATACCTTTAAAAGCAATTCTTGCTTTATAGTCTTTCATGTTTTAGTGTCCTTCCCAAAAGATGACAACTGGAGCCAGAATCCACCAGCACAATCATTAAAAATGTGAACTAATATTTGCATAAAAAGTAAAGAAATCTCGCAGAATCTTTCTATTTCTTGATTGCTGATCTAAAGTGAAGTGTACTGAATTTCACTTAGTAGAAAGAGATATCTCTTAGCTATCAACTCCCACTGCATACATGAGCAACTTTATTCAGAATTCCCTCAAAACAGTATGATGCTTCAGTCTTCAAATCATCAAGCAGTCTCATTTCTGCTCCAGCAACAAAGAAGCACTAAGGCAGATGGAGACGACTCCAGCAGTCTGAAAGTAAGGTATGAAAATGCTGTAATTCCTTGGGACTCACTTCTTATTAGCCATCAACATACACTAGCTTCTGAAATGATAACATTTTAAAAAATTGTACATTTTTTCACAACTTAGCTAGTTACATGTTGAACTACATGACCATACATCTTCAGGTCTTGCCCAGACCTGTAATATCTATCTCTTATTAGAGAAGAACAACTCACTTTATAATCTTCAAGACTTCTGGAAGTTTTGAATGTCCTTAATAATGTTCATTTAACTTTCGGGAGATGAAAAAAAAGGAGGAAGGATCAGTATCTTTTGCAAATTAAGACCTGGAGGAAGGGAGGTATATGGCAGTATACGTTACTTGAATTTGTTCTTTCAGCTCACTGCCTTTCCCTCTGTTTCCCTATTACTATAAATCGTCTTTATTTATTGAGTTCTATACATACCCTCTCAGGTATGGAAAGCAATACTTATGAATACAATAGATACAGAATGTTTGACAAGAAGCCTGTAGTTTCATTTATATTCATATTTTATTATGACAAATCATTTGAAAAGAAAAGAAATACCATGATGATTTCTTACTTCTATTTACTTCTTGCATTGTTTTTTTTTTTCATGAAATACTTTTATCAGCTATTCCATTATTTTTAGAAAGAATACACATAAATGTAAGGAAACCCTACCATATTTATCTATCAAATTGTGCATTGAAAAAAAAAAAGAAAAAAGAAAAAAAGAAAAAAAGAAAAAAGACCCCAACATATATTAAATTACCCTTAAACACAAATCAACAATGAAGGCCAAAAATTTCTTCATATGACACCATACAGAAATATTAATTTTATCTGGAATACAGCCAAAAGCCCCAGAGGTGCTTATCAACAGTCTTTAGTAAAGGAAATTATCTTTTTTTTTTTTTTTTTGGTGCAAAACAAACAAACAAACATCTGTTGTTTTCACAGCTCTGACCTAAGATCTCTCCTGCTGTATCTTACTGTGTTTTTAATCTGTCTTACTAGACCCAACAGCAGGTGTGAGGTAATTGAAAACAATGTAAAACTGAATTGTTTCTTTCATTTCCATGTGAACTTCTGCAATTTGCATTCTTGAAGAGGAATTAGTTCAAGGTCAACATTATTGTCATGTTAACAGGCTATTTGTCACAGATGAACATTTGCCAAGGTCATTCAAAGTCTAAACTGCCAAAGTATGTGCACACCCTATTCAAATAAAAAAAAACAAAAACAAACAAAAAAAACCCACAAAAAACCCACAAAATACCCCCAAACCAGCAGACCTGGGAGAAAAAAAACAAAAGTGTTATTACCCAAAGTAGGTAATTTTGAAGTTAAACTTTTATATTTTTGTTGCTGGGAGGCAGGAAAGTATGGTTGCTAAAATATCAGAACAATCTGCTTCTTTTGAAAATGTAATAAAATTGGTTGTACATTCACAATGTTATCAGCTTAAAGGCTGCAGAGGCATTAAAGGTTTCAGGCTGTTGCGAGGAGGAATCCAGCTACATGTCATAATGCTTTTCAAAAGGCTCTGAACTGTTCAAAAACACAGAGGATCTCTTGTGAGGAAAAGCAGGATTTTAGGAATGTGACATTCTCGACAGCAGTGTCCGCAACTGATTGAGCTCTTTGGCCTTGTGTGCTGCACATTCCACAGGCCATATGTAACTGCACAAGATGGGTGGGATATATAAAATTTGGAGCATTGTGTATATGACTAGTTAGTTGCCTGAGCTTCTCAATATTGATGTGGTTGAGCTGTATCTCAGTTCATTCATATGTCTAAGGAGAGCTGTGAGTCAGAAAGTTAGAATGGTGTTGAGCCACGTGGAGAGCTGCAGGTGAAATCAGCATGTCTAGGGAGGCTCCAGCTTAGAAAGAATAGCAAGAACAAATGATAACATTTACAAATTACAACACAGATCTGACACACATGCTGACTAAAAAAACTTGTTGCTGCTCTAAGGTAGGTTCAATGAACTACAGATTTATTAGTACCTTAGTTCCAGTCCAAGTGCTCCATATGACATTCTCATCCTGTTTCTTTGGGTCCAATGAAGTTGCAGGATGGATAGCTCTTCTGGGGTTTGTCTGGAACTTGGGACAGATTTTCCTGTGCTAGAGAAATTAATCAGAATAGGAGCAGAACACATAGATGCAGATCTCGCAGATGAAGATGTCAGATAAAGATGACAGCCCACGTTTGTATGTACCCATGTTTAAGGGACAGGAAATGTCTTTTCAAATTGTCTTGATTTTCAGGTGTTCTTTTACTAATTTATAAAAGAGTCAGTGAGTGCTAAATACTAACTACTCTGCACTCAGGTTTGTAACAATCATTTTTAGCCTGTGGTTTTTCATTAAACTATGTTCCATTCAGCTGTATTTCAAAAGTAGTCCAGATGACTGTCGACTGCAGGCTGTTAACTAAAGAGCCAGAAAAATACAGTGTTTAGTCCACTTGGGTCTTTTCCATTATTCAGACTGCATAATCTTCCAGTAACAAAGTAATGCTGATTTTATAGACTACTTAACATGAAGCCTAATAATTCCCTGTTCATCTTAAGCAAACATATACTTTAGTATGGATTATAGTCCCTTAGTTCGAAAGAGAAACTGGTAATATTTCCAACATAATTGATACTGACAAGAATTAACAGTTCCCTTCCATTTGCTTTTATTTCAAGGATTGCTGTGTAAATGGATTGTTTTCACATTATATAGTTGAGTTGGCTCAAATATTCTGACTCAAGAAACCCATTTGCGCTAGACTTGAATCTGTTTCTCATAGACAGAAAGACACTGAAGTTCCTCTCTGTGCCTGGCTAATGCAATTCAGTACTGTTCATCTGTCATATTTTTCACAAAATTTTGGCAAGATCTTTGGTATTATCTGGTTTTCCTTGTATTTTTCATTATTTTTCAATAAACCGTATAAGGCGTAAAGATACTATATTATCCACCTCTCCAAAACTTTTCCATTCAATGATATCAAGATATATTTATAAACTGATAGAAGAATTTTCCTAGTAAGCAGCAAAATAATCAGAAAGTTCAGAATGATTCAGTAGATGTAAGTTAAAATCTTAGTAATAATATGAGGAAAACAAAAATAATATCTGCAAAGTTAAAACCTCTCAATTACAAAATCTCCTATGTTTGCATTTACATAAGTGTATACACACATACACTTGTGTCTGAGATTTTATAGGCGAGAAGTAGAACCTTTTAATTTAATTTTGTCACTACTGTCTTTATAAACACTGTTCTATCACAAACATATATTATTTACATATAAATATAGTTTTTTAAATTTTCATTGCAGTGATACTTGTAAATAATCATGGATCAATTGGCTATTTTCCCAGATGTTGTATGAAGTCAGAACAGAAGGGCAGCACTTCTTTGTATTTACAGTCTAAATTGTTCATACATGTCTTTGAGCACATTGACCTATCCCAACATTACTTTAGACACCTCCCTGGGATTGGTGGATTACTTCGCAGAGGTCTGTGAAAGGCTCATAATAAAACACTTTTATTCCCAACAGATTTCAACTCTACAGGGACCCATAACTCCTTTGGAAAACTAAAATACTGAAATCAGCAACAGCTCTGCAGTGGCTAACTGGATGGTATTTACAGCATTCATTGAACAACAAATCCTCTCATTATCTTCCTCAGACTTCAATCATTGCTTTCACATCCATAGACTACTTTCTTGTGCACTTTTGCCTGCGACAGAGATGGAAGTTGTCTGCATACTATACACTGCTAAGATGATCTGTTTATAAATATAAATTATTTCTCCGTTATATAAACTAAAGTAGCAGTGATATCATTGCATTTTTTTTCTTTTGTTGCTACTGAGCCTTAGTGTTTGAAACATTTTAACTAAAATTAAACTGATGTCATTCAAGCTTTAGTAAGGGAAGGAGACAACCATCTCCTGAAACTATTTCCTAATACATAACAGTAAACTGAACTGAAAACAAATAGAAAAACTACTTCCAACAAATAAATCTCAGCTGCCAAGGAATCTCAGAGGTAAAGGGGTGAAATGCAATTTATATTTTGCAGTAGCAACAGAAATTTTCCAATGTTTAATGGTGTCCCACAAGATGATATCAAGAAAGCTTTATCAAGTAGTTTTCTGATTCTTCAGATAATATCACTGAGGACATAAGCTGTTAGAAAGGGTTGGTTCTATCTTCAAAAATGCATGAGAGAAGATTAAAAAACATGACTGGTTGGTTACTGTCTACAAAGCAAAGGCTTAATTTCAAATCAAATATGTCTTTTAGATATCAAAATGTTAAGAAATTTGTTGGTATAAAGCTGCAAGAGAGAAGAATACAGTCTAACCTTTAAGAATTTGAAGCTTAGACCATATTCTAGAATATGGACTGAGGTGATTGCTTCTTTCAAGGAGCAAAATTTGTTTTGAATTAGTAATTCAAAGGTATAGTACAGTTGAGACTATCCAGAAATATACTTCACAGGACAACTGGTACTGACAAAGTCTCACCTATTACTGGCTGAAAGGAAGTTTGCTGTCCTACAAATTGATACTTAGATTTCCAGAAGCAGTGGAAGGTGCAGTAAGAATGAACTACCTAACTATCGTGAATTCTTCTGAAATTCTCTCCTATGAAGACAGGCTGAAAGAGTTGGGGCTGTTCAGCCTGAAAAAAAGAAGGCTCAGGGGAGATCTTATAGCGGCCTTCCAATACCTGAAGGGGCCTACAAGAAAGCTGGGGAAGGACTTTTCATAAGGGCAGTTAGTGACAGAACAAGGGGAAATGGGTTTAAACTGAAGGAGGGGAGGTTTAGATTAGATATTAGGAAGAAGTTTTTCACTGTGAGGTTGGTCAGACACAGGAACAGGTTGCCCAAGGAAATTGTGGATACCCCCTCCCTGGAAGTGTTCAAGGCCAGGCTGGATGAGGCTTTGAGCAACCTGATCTAGTGGAAGGTGTCCCTGCTGATGGCAGGGGGATTGGAACTAGATGATCTTTAAGGTCCCTTCCAATCCAAACCATTCTATGACTCTATGATTCTATGATTCTATGATTCTAGTCAGAAACACAGTTATACTGCTGGAGAATCATAGAATCGTTATCAGGAGTTTAAGCATGTTAGCTTTGCTCCATACAGGACAGTCCTTAGGCCAATCTTTTATTTGAGAACTGAAGTAATTTTAAAAGGTCCACAATCTACCCAGTTATGTGAGTGCTATTATAGTATATACAGAACTTTAAACAGTGAATATTGCCTGTGACATCTTTATTCACTTTGGGATTGTGGTCACTTGCTGTGCTCTTCTAAAGCTTCTTTTTGTATCATCCTAATGTCAGCTTGTATCCTTTAGAAATGGGACATATTTTGGTTATGCCAGATTAGGTTTTGACTCATTTAGAAGCACTTTTTACATGAGATTAAATACATTTTTTATAGCTTAGCTTTTACTCAATGATGACTTTCAGAAGAAAGACTTAATCTATTCCTTTAGATTGATTGCTGTGTTCAGCAACATGCTGTTTTACCAGACCGTGTTCAAACCTAATACTCAGCTGTATGCCATTTTAATGAAAGCTTTGAGATTCTTTGGATAAAGAACATACAGTACTGTATACAAAATAAATCTGTTCTTTACATATTTCAGAATTAAGTAAATACATACTTGATTTCAAGAAAGTGAAGAAGAAATCTTGAAAATTACTCAGTCAAATAGTTACGCAACTGTTGAAATAGGTGTAGAGGAAGCATATCTCCAAGAAAGTCTCAGTGATAATTTGAAATATTGGACCATGGCTTGGCACTGATATTCCAGTGCCCTTAGATATTGTTTATCACTCCTGTTCACACTCTTCTGAGACTTTTAAATTCAAGTTTATTTTTCTTTCTTCTTCTATTTGTCTTTCTTCAAGTTACTTACATCTAGATACTGGTTTGAATCCTACTATTAAGAAAAAGTAGCCTGTTTTTGTTTGGTTTGTTGTTGTTGTTGTTGTTGTTGTTGTGTTTTTGTTGTTTTTTTTCCTAAGAAGAAGAGAAATAAGAAGAGTAGACGGACAGGTGTCTTCTTCCTCCCCACCCACAAACATAATTTCTCTACCTTAAGGAAGAAATATTCTACTTCATATTTCTGAAAAAGTCATGGAAACAATATTTTTTTTCACACAGTCCTAAAACCAACTGTTAGCTTTCTATAGCAATTGTAGATAGTGAATACATATAAACTTTAAGCAATGCCTTCTTCTGACTTTTATCTGACTTTTAACTGTGAGTAGAGATGTGCTACTGAAAAAGTGTTCTAAAATGACTTTTCCTTGGTGATATATCATCCATAGATTAATAGCTGTGACATGTATAGATATCTTGGTGGAGTAGAAGAAGCTGAAAAGAAGTGTGCCTTCAGCTGAGTAAGAGTAGGAGGTCTCTTCCAAATTAGTTGCTTGTAATAGCAAAAACACAATAAATGAGAGAAGTTTGTTTTGTTTTCTGTCTTTTTCTAGGGTTTTTTGTTTGTTTCTTTGTTTGCTTCTCCTCTAGTCCAAAGCTCAGACTTGCTTTATACTGGTTTTTAATAGGGAAGAAATCCAATTTGTCACCTCTTCTGAAATTGTGTGGGTAAGTACCCTTGACACTAATCAAAAAATATCTAGTAATGCTGGAAAGCAAAAACACTGTAAAGAGAATCCAGAAGATAAAAAATCGTTGAAGATCAATAATCTTTTCAAAGTCCAATCCAGCATAAGAAAAACATTGAATTAGCTTGGAAGAAGCTCTATAAAATCCTGATATGAACTGTAAGTTCTTCTTATTGAGCGATAAATTGGTACAATAATGCTCAGAGCTGAGAGAAAACAAGCAACTGTAACAATCTACTGCATCCATTTGTAAATTAATCTACCAATATTGCTCCTGGAAATCTGTTGTTACAAGGAAATTCAACAACAGAGTGCAGACAGAAAACTTGGAAACAGGTAGCTAAATATGTCAAATTTCAGCTGCTCTTGCTTGGAGCTAGAATATACCATGAATGTACTCTGCATTGCATATGACCCAAAAGCAGAACTTAAGAGCTTGCTTTGCATTCTTGTGTTGTTTTTTTGGGGGTTGGGGGGGGGGAGGGGGGGGGCTAACATTTCAATGAAGGTTGTAACAAGGCAATTGATTTTCAAGATGTAGCTACTCTCAAATTTCAGGTTGTTTTGAATGATGTCCATTTTGCCCAAGAGAATTAATTACATACCAGGAATACCTAATATATATACTGTTGATACTTTGGTTACTCACTGGATTTTAAATTTGCTACTGACAATAAGAGAATCATAGGAGCAGCAGAAGGTTCTTCCTGTGTCTCTACAGACAGTTTTTGGTCTTGCTCCATGGCCAGAATGTATGAAATATCAGCTTATCCATCAAAGCTGCAGAAAACAAAACATGATAATCTGGCCCTGATTGGATGTTTGATTTCACTTCTTTCCAAGCTCCAGCTCCCATTCTCCTGTCAGGAAACATATTTAAAACCCATGGAATCAAAATAAGATCATCTTCCAAATTCCACATTTCCCTTCGGACATGACCAGGACATACTTAACTAGTAATTGTTACTTAGGCATGATGTTTTTCAAATGATCATGCCTAAAATATACAGGGAACACCCTCACACATGAAATCTAATCTTCCTCCTATTAACACTACCTAGCCAGGAACTGGCTTTTTCCATGCAGCCAATTTAAACAGTCATCACAGAGCTGGTGATTATATTTTCAGTCAAGATTAAATTGACCAAAGTGTTTAAAGAAAGCCAAGCGAGTATACAAAAGGATTTGGATATGAGTGTCAGCAAAGTCAAATGCTGACATAAACAGACAGCCGGCTACTCAAAGGCTGGGTCTGGAGTTCAGTTCTATCTTATTTGAAATGACTCCTATTTTGACTTTGAAGTATTCACAGAACAGAACTTATTAGATGTTCATTGTAATTAATTTGCACCAAGAGGGAAATTCTTAGTCTACAAGTGAAGAAAACTTGTGTCCTATATTTTTGACCTCCTACCTACCATGTACCTTGGAATTTTCTTTGGTGAAAGCAGTGACCAACCTAATCATATCTATAATTACAGCTAGTAACAGATTTTTAGCCCTAAATTTTTGCCACTAAGCAATTAACTAGAATAACATTTTCACGCAGCTCAGCTGCTTTTGAATTTTATCCATAGGTTATTTTTAACACTTTTTTTTAGCAGATAAATAATAGCTGATTTCTATAACAATTAAATTCTACCATTTAAACAAAACAAGCATTTAATAATAGTTCTCTGCGAGTAATGATTCAGGCACTATGTGTTTCAGTGGAGTATGAAGGGTGGAAAGGCAGGCTAGTATATACTGAAAACAAGGGGATGCAATGAGCTATGTAATTTTAGCCAGCATTTATCTTTAGCGTTTAAAGCCCAGATCTAACCTCACACCTAAAGCCTTTCATAGTCACTGAAGAAGAGTGTATCAACAGAATCACTGTGGTTTTGGTGTGTCAGTATACAGGTAAGGCTATACAGGGGCTGATAGCACAGGATCAGTACAAGGAGTGAGAGAAGGAATGAAATATTGCCAAGTAACAGACAATGACAGGGTGGAACTGGGGTGAACAAGGTCATCTCATAGGGACATTTGATGAGGAAACTCAACAGATTTACAAGCACCCTGAGACTATGTGGCTAATAGACAGGCAGTTTGTCCAGAACTAAAAAACCCTGTGATCTCAGGGGGTTGGAGCTATGCACATGGAGTTTGTACATACAACATTCATATTCAGCTCTAATCCTACAGCTTTAAATTCAGCTGGAGAAAGGCAAATTCCCCTATAGTCTTACCTTCCCTGTTACAGCATAAATGAGACAATAAAAATTTAAAACATTCCATAATTAACTCAGAGGCCAGTAGTGGTCTGAAATGAGTGAACTGAAGTGGACAGTAAATGATGGGGGTATATAGCTATTACTAACTTGATTTGTAAGAAAAGACTAAACGTGATTCAGGACCATGAAAATGATCTATAGCTTCATAAAGTATTGCATTGACACAAGGGACCAATAAAAGTCTTTCCACATGAAAGATGACACCAAATAAATATGATGACTGGTATTTCTTCTGTAAATCTTGCAGCTTCTGTATATGTACTTTGCTTATAATACAGGTAAATAAAGATGTATATTGGTAAAACTGTAAATAAAAATGCATATTTTAAAACACTGCAGTGATACATGTGCAGATATATAATTCTTCACAACTCCTATACCTTGCCAGGGACTGTAGAAAACCAAGATCCATCCATACAGGGACCATTAAGTACTTTTTGGTAGCTTTTATGGTTTTATTGCTCACACCAAAGAAATAAAAGAGTATGTTTTATATAAGAGAATGCGAAGAGAACACAAAATATCTGAAGCAAATTATCAGAGCACAAAGTTGGTTCTTTATTTAGAGTGTCCTGGTTTTGCTAGGATAGAGTTAATGTTCATCTTAGTAGTTAGAATAGCTGTGTTTTGGTTTCAGTATGGGATTTGTTATAAGAAGAATATTGATAAAATACTAAAGTTATTAGTTGCTGCTGGAGCCCAAAAGTCACCATGTTTGGGTAGATCACAGGTGCACTAGGACTGGGAGGGAAAAGTGTAGTAAATAGAAAAACCCCAAATTGGCATTTGGATATGTCAATGAGATATTCCATATCATATGACATCATGTCAGTATATTAACCAGGGCTGACCGGAAATCGGGGGTATTCTCTCAGGGATCAGGACTGTTTCTGCTCTGGGATCACTAGCTGGGACAGGCTGAGCATCAATTGGTAGGTGGTGAGCAATTGCACTGTGCATCACTCATTTGTATACTCTGTTATTACTGTTATTATCATTATAATTTCATTTTAATTAGTAAATTGTTTTTATCTCAACCTGTGAGTCTCCTTGCCCTTATCCTTCCAATTCTTTCCCCTACTCCCTGAGAGGGAGAGGGAGAGAGCAACTGTGTTTGGCTGCAATCCAAATGAGTGAAACCACCCCAAGAGGCACAGAAAAAGACCAACTGTATTTGCAGGCAACACTAAATATACATATTTAAGGTTTCTAGATGTGAAAAAGTATTGTGTAGTTCCACTGACAGACATGAATGGGAAGAATAAGTGGGAAGGGAAAGAATATATAAAATAGATGTATCTTGAATGTCTGTCTCTTTCAACACTTAGAGAAATTAAGGTTTTTCCAAAAAACCCAAAAAACAACCCCCAAAAATTTATAACATTTTAGTCATTGAAATAAATGTATGATCTCAAACTTTGATTTTTTTTGTTTTGTTTTGTTTTGTTATTATCTATTCTACCTGTAAATGTTAACATGAGCTCCACGAGTTTGTTAGTGGGTGACATTTAAGTATTCTAAAATTAATAATAACTTGAAATACATAATAGAAGATGGCCATACATTGAAGACACATAATTTAGCCCCTAACTTTTCGTATACAAAAATATATTAAAAAAATCTACAAAATACTGAACATGCCAGTGGTGTGCTTAAACTCACAAATCAGAAAAGAGCAAACTGCGTGAACCATATGTTGCTTTTAGTCACTTTCTCTCTGCAAGGACTGCAAATCTAGCACAGCCACTGCTTCAGCACTTCTAGACTTCCTTTTGCTAGGTTTCTGTGCCTGCTTTGTGTAATATGTGATATCTGCTCTGTAATATACAGTGTAGAATTGGGTATGGGAGTCCTTTATTTTAAAATATAATGTCACATGGATGTGTCTGGAATTATTTCCTCTGTCTTATTTTCTGGGTCCCCATGTACACTTTCTGGCATTTTCCTATTTCGACTGTGGAAATACATTTTGCTGACAGTTTTGTGCCTCTGTTTACTGTATTTACACCCCTAGGTCCTTTCCATGCTTTCTGTCAAATATGCCCAGTTAATATACACTATCTCTGAGTACTTTGAACCCCAATACTCTTAACCTTGCACTTATGTATTCTTATAGAGAAAAAAAGTGGAGCTCTCCCTCCTTTAGAAGAGCTAATTACACAGTGTGGATTTTCACTTGATAGTAATGAGTAGTCATATTCAGTAATCTTTATCCTCAAAGCATACTGAGGATCTGATCAAACAAGTCTTCTGTGTAACACCACAGACAGGGAAGACTTGTTTTGGGGTACAGAATCAATGCATTATAACAGTTCCTGTAGAATACATATAGCATTTAATGGTACACATATAGCTGATAAGTGAGTGAGATGATGTTAAGCATATACAAAACACAGAAGTACCTTTGGATCCTGGGTGGGTTAATTGTGGCCAGGGCTGTGTCTACCCAAAACTGCAGAACTTTTGGACAAGCTTTCAAAGCTTTTACATTGTTTGCTAGCCTGTCCAGAGTGTATTTTGTAATGTCTGGAATCAGATATCCTATTGCTCACACTTTTTCTTTCTTTCTTTCTTTCTTTCTTTCTTTCTTTCTTTCTTTCTTTCTTTCTTTCTTTCTTTCTTTCTTTCTTTCTTTCTTTCTTTCTTTCTTTCTTTCTTTCTTTCTTTCTTTCTTTCTTTCTTTCTTTCTTTCTTTCTTTCTTTCTTTCTTTCTTTCTTTCTTTCTTTCTTTCTTTCTTTCTTTCTTTCTTTCTTTCTTTCTTTCTTTCTTTCTTTCTTTCTTTCTTTCTTTCTTTCTTTCTTTCTTTCTTTCTTTCTTTCTTTCTTTCTTTCTTTCTTTCTTTCTTTCTTTCTTTCTTTCTTTCTTTCTTTCTTTCTTTCTTTCCTTCTTTTTTTCTTTCTTTCTTTCTTTCTTTCTTTCTTTCTTTCTTTCTTTCTTTCTTTCTTTCTTTCTTTCTTTCTTTCTTTCTTTCTTTCTTTCTCCTTTTTCATAAACATGATGTTGCAACGTGTCCCAGGTAAAGCAAAGGAGGAAGGGATGCAATGTGCATGAATCAGGGTTGTGGAGCTGAAGAAACAACATATTTCAGGAAGTGCTTTTGTATTTTTTGTATTGTTAAAATAAATATTGCATTTCAACAAAGACAGACAATGTGTAAGAAAAGGAGACTAGGTAAGCTGTTTCTCTGATTTTGAGGTGCCAACTTGACTCCATATCCTCCTTCCTGCAGAGTTACAAAGTTCTGTTCTTCTGGACAAAGACGATAAGTTTTCTCTAGATAAATTATTTCTAAATCTTGTCAATGCTTTTGTTCAACTATGAGAGTAACTGTAGATGAATTGAACCAATTGTTGCAATAGAAATACAACAAATGACCCTGGGACCACTCCCCAGCCATAGCTGTCCAGAAGATCTCCCATGTCTCAACTCGCAAGACTGTAACAGACCCCTCTGCATTCTACACAGACTGATTTTTCAGCCTCCCACTTTCTGATGCTAATTACCAATAGAGTAGAAATATTGATAACATTTTTTAATCCTGAAGTTGGGTGCATTTTTCTTGTTTTTTTTTTTTATTAATGTGTTTTCTTCTCATTTAAATTTTCACTTTTCTTCTATCTCCTTTTTCTTGTTCCTACTTCTAATTTTGTTAACACATTTTGCTCTTTAGATTTGTCAGTTTTTGTCCAAGACACTGACGATCCTCCTTCACTACCCTTGAACTTCAGCCTCCAAAACTTATGGCTAACTTGCCAACAAGCACTGCCAATTTTATAAGATCATAGAGCTCTGATCTGCACCACACTGCACTGCTCATTGGATAGGTCACTCTTCCTATGGATACTTTAAGGTAGATCTGAGTCAATTCTTTGAAGGCTAAATGCTACTTTTAAGCTTTGGGGTCAGGTGTAACTATGTCCCAAACCGTAAAGCCCACAGGGAGTCATATGGAGTGACAGGAAAGCAGTCATGACACTGTCTTCATACAGTCTCAGAAGAGGAGGCCCCCAGTGAGGAGAAAGAAGAAAGACATTGAAGACCTTTTGGATGGCAGGGAGAAGCACAGACCAATATCAGAAGAGAGAACAAAGCTAGCAGAGATGGAGGACACCATGGCTTGCAAAACTGCACATTCATTGGCTTTTCAAGTAATATGTCTGGCTGCTGTTTACAGCACAGGGTGCCTCAGGAGACACTGAATGTCTGAAAAACTACAAAACCAGCAAAAAACATGTATGGAACATCATCAGAGAAATGCTCCTTCTCATCTCAGTCACACAGCATTTTGAGACAATTTTTCAACCGTTAACACGGATTGGGCTGGGGTGGCTGCATAATTGCTGTTAATTATTGGGGAAATTGAAGGAGGTTCAGCTTAGTTTCACCTCTCCAAACACACTGGTGATTGTAATAAATTATCACTGTTGCTGCTTGTGTCTACAGCTTGTTTTTAAAAATCTCTGCCGAGTGACACTAGAAAGAAAACTTGTGATGTTTTTGTTAACATGAAAACAAGAGCACTTCGCTCAGACACAAGGCTACTTGCCTGAAGGCAACTTCTGAGGGGGAAAGAAGCAATAAAAAGGGGTATAGAACCAATCAAAAGTCTTAGCCTCTAAAATGTGAATCTAGCACTCTTTTTTTTCCCTGTAGAATTCATGTGTGCTAGGCCAAGCCATAGGCAGCTTTGATCCTTCCTCATGTATCCATATAGGTACAATAGATAGCTGCCCAATATCTAATTCAGAACACTTAAAATCCAAGCTGCATTGGTGACCATTCACTTTAAATCAAGACATCAGGAGAGTTTAGATAAACACAGCCAACTCAGGTCCTAAGTTGTGTGTCTGCTTTAGACAGGGACTTCATGAACTTAGCAGAAGCTTCAGGTACAGTGATACAGTATGTCTATATTACTTTAGGAGAGGAGGGGAATGCTAGGACAGAAGACCTAGCACACAATGAACTGACCCTAAAGCAGATGCAACTAGGGAGGGCCAAACTGCAGCAGTAGGTTTGCTCAACTGGAAGCAGGACAGACGAATCTGGGACATGGGCTCACCCCTGCAGCAGCCCTTCACAACCCATCAATGACTGTGGGACGGAAGGAGTCCAGGGCAAGTCTTCTGTTCCCTATCCCTCTGACCCTGTGTGGGCTTAGAAGGGGCACAAGAACTCAGTTCTCTGGCATAAATATTTTGTGCTGTACACAGTCTTTTTTTTCTAGATGAGGAAATAACCCCAAGGCTGACTTCATGTCTGCTTTCTTATTTAGAAATTGGGACTGTGCAACACTGATAGTATTCACTTTAGGATCCAACCATGAACAGCCATGAAGATAAGATCACATCAGTTACCTCATCAGTTTAACAATTAGAGTCAGGACAGATTTTGTTCCTGTTTGCAGTCAGAATTTTCTTTCTCTGAATTTCAGAGACGATCAGAAAATGGAAAACATATTTTAGGACTATGTTTTGTCAAATATGTTTTCTTTATTTTTTAAATCAGATTTCATCTAGATCAAGATTTTCCAAGTAAACACAATAAATGATTGGACCAAATTAATCCTGAGTGTATCTTAGCCTCTTGCACTGAAGGATTTAGTACAGAGCCAAGGAGTTCAGGAAGTTAGAAGAAAGTGGTTTTGGAGTCACTAAATTGCAGTCTCCATAGTGATTTTCTTGCCATATGTTAAACAAGCAAAAAGACAAAACACATTGAGGAAGATTCTCCTCTAGCAAAAGCAAGTACAATGGAGCAACTTTCACTCACATGTGTGGAGGCTTTGATTCAGTGAAGAATAGACTATACCCTAATCAAATAGCTTCAGATTTCTGTAGTGCATCATCTTGAAGTAGGATGCAAGGAAAGATGCCTAGGGAAAGGGGCAGGAGAAGTAGGAGAATGAGGGAGGGAAAGTCATTGCAAGAGGAATAGAGAATTTACTTTATTTTATTTTATTTTATTTTTGCTATGCGGCATAAAGTTATATAAAGCTGAAGTTCAGTCCAAAAGTGCATAAGGATTCAAATGCTGACATTTTAAAGATCTTTACTAAACTTGTGTCAATTACAAGAACCACCTAACTCCTTTTTATAAGAGAGATATTAACACTTATATAACTTACTGGAATATCTTGAAGGTCAATTGATTGCCATCAGTATAGAGTGTCCAAGCAATAATATAGTTACTTATATTTATTTCACAAGTAAATAATAATGTTTTATATGGCCTACTATTATAGTTCAAAAACTTTACAGATCTCTTTAATGCTAACTATACTTTTTTACATAACTCTTACATTGAAGAAAGTAGGATTAGAATGCTTTGAAAAGTTCTTCCTTGGAGATTTGTGTCTGATCAAGAAATAGAGAAGTGATATTTTCACATTTGCACTTTATTTTATGCGTTGCATTTTTTTTTAACTTTTATGCACTTCAACTTGTATTGCATTCATTCTAGTGGACTCCAGGGCATGACACAATACTTTGGAAATTCCTAAAGAAAACTTGAAATAACTCTTAATCTTCTAGCCACTGTATTTCAAGTTATACTGAATTCCTGAGATGTCTGCCTGAAGTATTCAGGCTCTAGAAAACATATTTATTTTCAGAAGAAAGGAAGCTGGTGTCCTCTCCTATTTTCTGTTTTGTATTGTCACAATATGATGAATGTATTACGTTGGTTGATGATGCAGTCATAGAAAATCAATAGTTTTCCTAGATAATAAAGAATGAGTGAAGAACTAGAACTTTCCCAAGAACTGTATATTGCTGTCCTAATGTTTTACTTTATTAAAAAAATAAAGAATAAAACAGATGACAGTTAATTTTTTGGGAGCATACATTTAGAGGTTTTTGACCACAACATCTGCAGGAGGGAAAAAGGTATGTTTATGTACATTCAAGACACTGCCTTAAACACTACTGGGACCCTCAAATGTTTATCAGAATTTATTTTTTATTATTAGTTTCTTTCTAAGATAGAAAATTTTTTTGTCCCGCTTCCCCTTTACCTCATGTTGCACACCTCCAGGAAGGAAGGAAGGAAGGAAGGAAGGAAGGAAGGAAGGGAGGGAGGAAGGGAGGAAGGGAGGAAGGGAGGAAGGGAGGAAGGAGGGAAGGAAGGAAGGAAGGAAGGAAGGAAGGAAGGAAGGAAGGAAGGAAGGAAGGAAGGGAGGGAGGAAGGGAGGAAGGGAGGAAGGGAGGAAGGAGGGAAGGAAGGAAGGAAGGAAGGAAGGAAGGAAGGAAGGAAGGAAGGAAGGAAGGAAGGAAGGAAGGAAGGAAGGAAGGAAGGAAGAGCTGGAGGGAGGGTTTGCGTTATTTTTCATGTACACTAGCACAAAGGAGAAGGAACTTCTGAGCAGTCATTGCAGCTGTGCTGCAATACACAGTTTTGAGGTCATGATCAGTTTCAGAAAATACCTGGCTTGAAGAACACACCATCTGTTTGAGTGGATTGAGAAAATCAGAGTTTCATTAGGTTTTTGCCTTGGTGCAGGAAACTTTTTGGTCAGACCTGTCTGTGTTATGGCCAAGGCAAGGACATGTGTGTACTCAGTCAGCAGATGCAAGAGAAGAGCAGGTCAGATAGATAGCCTCTCAAGCAGCCTCCTCCCTGGCCATTGAACAGTTCTTCCATTCTGGAGTAAACTTGTGTTGTCTTCAAACACTGCTGTAATTTAAACTAGCAATGCTGCAAAATAAACTGCTTATTTCTGCTGTTAGATTTTACACCAAAATAGAACAACGGATACTGTGCATAATGATTGGATGGGTACTAAGCTTTAAGCCGCACTAAGCTCTTCAAACTATATTTATTAGCATACAGAAAAGAGTTTTGAAAGCCAGTTGTGAAGCCACAGATTGGGTCTTAAGGTAGAGAATGATCTTCAAGTGTCTTCATTTATAACTCTCAGAGAAAACTCTTTGGAGATTTCCAACTTCTGGAAATGTCCATGAGCAGCTTTTCTTACAGTATGCCATCACTTCATCTTCTCTCCAAAATGGACATGTGGAGTCACAAAAGAGCAACAGTAAAAGAAATAAAATTTGTATGGTATTTAAAGCCTCAAACAGGTACAGTTAGCAGAAATAAGACTATATATATATTTAACGAGATTACATTCTTTCGTAATATTCAGGGTCCAGCTTCCCAAAGCTCTAGGAATGCTGCAAAAGTGGTTAGAGTCCTTGTCCAAAATAATTGCAGTATGATGTTAATTGAAACCATACCAGACCTTGGGAGTAAACAGGAGAAACAAGAACAACAGCAATAAAAGAATCCCATGTTTAGCCTAAATAGTTGTTACATAGCCATAAAGTTTGGTAACAATGGAAGTTATCATCCCAATTTCATATTTTGATAGCTAAATATAGGCACCACTTGCTGACAAACACAATATTCATCAGAAACATTACTGTGTCTTTGCTTACCTATTTTTTTAACAAAATTATTTGCATCCTGAAAAAATTCTTTTGCAAAGCTCAGTTTATGCTTACATAGACTTGTGGATGAAAAACACACACATCATGATACAGGGAATACATTTATTTAGAGTGAGTTAGACTAGGGAAAACATGATCTATTTAGAGCAGAGGACTGCAGGAGTAACAGAATCTCTACAGCCATTATGTTGTTTCTGCCTGTACCGGAAGAGGCAGAGTCCAGCTATTCAAATACTCATATTACCATAGTAATTAGTGTCTGCCTCCTCCGTTTTTCTCGACATGATCACATGAATGGGAATCCAGCTCCCATTGCAGGAGGAGATGGGTGGAAGCGTGCCTAGCTCATCCATCTCTAGCAATATTGTGTCAGGTATGGCAGAAAAGAAGAGGGTTACTGGTTGCAAAGAATGAGTATGAACAGGAAAGTTTCTGTTCTTCACAAGACTCCTGTAGCCATATTCAGCCCTTATAAGCCCTGTGAGCCTGCTGCTTGGGTTAGAAAGCCCTGTATTTCTGGAAAGCACATATTCCCTATATTATTTGCTGGGTCTGTGCTTATTTTTCCTTTCAATGCAGTCACTACTTTTATGTTTGCAATGACTGGCAAAGGTATACGGCATAACCAGATCAGATTCCTGTTGGCTGGGTCCCAATAGAGTGAATATTGTTCAAAAAAGTTGAAAATTTAAGTTATGCATTATTATTAATTACTCTCTTTGGGTTTACTATTTTTTCAAAGTGATTAACTTGTTTCAGAGCAATCACAAGCTAAAAAATAATTGAGCCAAGCTCACTGAACTGTCAAGATAAACACAAAGAAAACTTAAATTATTGGAGTCATAAATCTTTAATAAACATATTAATTCAAACATTTGCTTCAGGTATTAATAATAATCTCTGTGTTCCTAGAATTAGAATACCTTATGCCAAAAAACATCTGACTGAAAAGCAGTAACGGGTTTTGCAGCTTTTAAACCTATTATATTTTTAAAAAATGCTGGTGATCTCTAATTTAATGGTTGCAATGGCACTAAAATTAATTACCAAGTAAACATCCCAAGAGACATCCACAGAAAAGCCACTACTTGTAATATGGATTTATTCACATATGTGAAATGGTGGAGTAACTGAACCACAAATTGAGGTTGCTCAACTCCAAAGCAGACTATGTGATTTTACAAGTGTTTTGAAAATTACCACCTGATTTTGGTCTAGATCTCCCTCTGACATTGTTACATATCCCTTTACTTACTAAGTGGAAGCTTCAGCTCCAAAATTGACTGTACCATTTTATACCTGTAACATTTTTCTAGCAGAGGTCACCTAGGGTTTAGATAGAGTCAGTTGTAGACTTCCTGCACAGGCTGTGAGATGGTTAGATAAGAGCTAGTTCATAAACCAGAGTGCATGAGCAAACAGAGCTTGCAAAAAGATCCAGGAAGACCTTTGCTCATCATTGTGTTAGTCCTTGGTTAGCAATGCATCTATGCAAACATTTTAACTTGACTTGTCCAGGCAATCACCATTTCAAAACACTTCTGCATAATGCTGATAACTTCCTATGTCAGTGGAAGGTAACCTAACAGGGGCTTAAAATAAGCTGTGGCATTCCCCACCACTTCTTCTCACTTAAAATAAAGTCAGTTCAGGAATCAGGAGTAGCTTCCCAGGCAGTTTCTCCCTTCTCAATATTCTGTTCACAGTTCTCACAACTGCTTCCAGGATCCCAGCAAATGTATAGCTGAGCCAGTTCGGACACAATTGTCCCTTGAAGACTGGAATCGTTCTCATGAGCTTTGGATAGTTCCTGCTGAGAATAACACTGCTTACCCTTTCTTTACAGTCTATTTATACTCTCATTTTTTTAAAAATTAAGAGTCTTCTACTCTTCAGCACTCCCAAAGATGAATGCCCTGCAATATTCTGCACAATATGCTTCTGATTTAACTTTCCTTTCCTTTATTTTCAGAATGAATAGTTTAATCTGCTCTTCACCCATGAGAACATCTCTGCAGTCATTCCTCACTTCATTTTGCTCAGTTAAGGGGCTCAGTGATGTAGGTTAAAATAAAAGGTGAATGGGAACCTTTGAAAGATTGTTTAAATTTTGCCTGTTTGCATCCAACACTCTAGTGTCTCCCCGCATCATATGCAAAAATAATTACTTGAAAGAAGGTAGAAACAACATTTTAATAAACACACTACAATAAGATAACTTCAGCTCATTTCTGTGTGTTTATATATTATAATTTTCCCATTTAGTGCCTCTTTACCACTTGGGCTAAAACAGAGCAGAAAATTTTGACATGCTGATTTGGACTGATGGAATGATATGGTGATATCCCTATATAGAGATTATTTGTTAACTCCTGTTACATGTGCCATGTAAGGTGAATGTATCTGTTTCCATATTTTTCTCTGGATTCAAATAGATGTAAGAAGCATTTTTCAGAAACAAAATGACTAGATTATCACCAGGACCTTCTTTCTCCATTGAGCACATATTTCTGTAGAACTATTGTTAGGGAGTTACGTTAGTATATTTCTTACTACACTGGGAGTCCGAAAGCAAGAACGCATTAGTCTGATGAGCTTGGGTATAGTTTCCTGAATCAATACTACTTCTTCAGCGGAGACGTAGTAGCAGACAATTGCATAATGAAGCTGTCTGTCTTTATTTACACAATGTATTTCTGTATTCAGCAGGCCAGAAAGAATAGCTCTGTGTAGCAGCTGTCATTGTGTTTTTTGCTTATCTCTGTCCTGTCTGCCAATGTTATAATTCACCAGCTGACACCCGCTTTGGCAGAGACCGAGTGTGGTGACTCGGTGCCAGAACGACAACAGTGCTCTGAACTGTGACACGATTCATCCCCGTCCCAGTCAGCAACAGGGCTCTCTTTTGACTTCTTTTTTCTTTTTTTTTTTTTTTTTATATATATATATACACTTTTTGGCCGTGG
>NW_010305085.1:0-774 GCF_000700745.2 Antrostomus carolinensis | reverse complement strand
TGTTAAGCACCCAGGCAGGGCTCTACAAGAACAGAGGCAGGGTCAGTTGTGAAGAGTGATAGCAAGGGGCTGAACACACAGAAGGAGACACTCTGGATGGTTTGATTTGGAGGAACCTGGAGGGTATGAGGTCAGGCAGAAAAGGCAGCGTTCAAGTCACTCCGTCACAAGACTTGAGGTATAATGTTTGCTATTTCTGACTGTGGCAGAATATCATTGACTCTAGTGGGAGTGCTGGCTTCATCAGAAGCAAAGCAGGTAAAAAAGACACCAAGTAAAGACTAATACATACTTTTGAAAACAAAACATGTAGTTCTGATTATTTTTTCCTCTTTTTACGTTAACATTTCCATTGATATTCTTCCCCAAAATTCTAGGTTTTTCTTTGAAAATTCATAGAAAATAAATAGATTATAACATACTGATTAGAGAAAAGGATTTCTGCCCTTGTTTTTGACTATTCTATTCCAAAATCTCTTTCTGTATCTGTTCCCCAGAAGATATAAGGCTACAACTGTCAATTCTATATTCATACACTTGCCTGCATGAGAAAGTTGCACTTCAACCAGTATATAATCCACATGGACTGTTATTTCAGTTTAAGAACCACATTTGTTAATCAACAGTCAATCTGAAATATAAAAACTTGAAGCTGAAATAGCAGCTCCAGACAAGTCTGTAATTCACAACTTAAAATGTGATTTTCCCTTCCATGCAGCACCCTAGTTTACAGAGGTAATGTGAAGTAGAATCATAGAATCATAGAATCATAGA
>NW_010305084.1:11033-20986 GCF_000700745.2 Antrostomus carolinensis | reverse complement strand
TATTATTATTAAAAATTTAAAGGATAGGTCCTTTTTCTCCATACATTTCCAGATCACAGTTAAAATGTGTTATATGTATGTAGATGTTATTTTTAGGTCAGTTTGCCTGGTACTGTATTCTAGATCCTCTGTGTCTGGGTCACAGAGAGTTCAGGAACAGACATACACTGTTGCTCTGCTCTGCTCTGTGGATAGACTGTGTGTTTCCCAAGGCCTTTTACTCACAGAAACAACGCTTGAACTTTATAGGACATTTTAAAGCGTTGTTGGTTTGTTTAGTTTTTTGGTTTTGTTTTCTTTTTTTTTTTTTTTTAATAATTTGTAACACTCCCCTTAGGAGTTAGGAAGGTTTTTGTTGTCCCTGTTTTATTTGCTTGCTTTTGTAAGCTGAGAAGCCATGTTGTCTAGGAATTAATTAGCAAAACTTCCCAACTCAAAAGTAATTGACCTTTGGAAACTAAGTTAAAAATGCTCATCCAGCAGAGAACCCATACATAAGGACTGTTTCAGTTTAAGGGTTTCTCACCCTTCACAAGCACAAAGACCACATGAGGCGTTGGAAAGCCTCTGCACATGTTTCATAACCCTGCCAAATAATTCAGTTGAAAACTTGGTAATTACATGTAACTATTTTTGGCCATTTAAGCAGAGCCCTCATGCAAACAGTCAAAATTTCATAGTTCCTTGTCCTAAATGATTACCAATGTCACGTCCTCGTCACTAGAGTTTTCCTTCTTCTGTGTACTTTCTGTTATAACCTTTGTCAAGATAAAGCATCCTTCTTAAATTCTCTCTTAATCAAAGCTGCTGTAGGCACAACAGAGAAATCAGCAAGACAACCTGGCGTGGCTGCTGCTCCCTGAGCCCAAATATGCAACTTGTAGCTGCCTCTTCCTGCCTGTCTGTACTGTCTGTGAGTTTTGTTCATCAGTGTTAGAACTAGATTGATTAGAGCTCTTCAGCTGATGGATGAATTAGGAAAATCACAAACAACTGCTCCATTTTAAGTGCCATGTCTTTTGAAAGCAGCCCAATCGTTCCATCTAGTCAGGATTAAGATCCAATCATAAGTAAGCCAAGGAAATGGTAGCCAAAGCATAAATCATCATTACATGCTGGCAGCTGGCTACAACTACATGACAACTATTCACAAACAGGATGCTTGGTGCCCTTTTATGTGGATCTTGTGTTCTTTGCACATGTTTATTCCACATGAATTGTTCCCTTGGAAATACAGGGAGAGGACTAAGGTGCTGAGAGAATAATAAAATACCTCATTGTCTCCTGCTGCCTTTTATTCTTCGACAAAAGACACCTTTATTAATGGACAAAATAAGATTGGCAAAACCCATATAAAGAGAGAGAAGAAAAATCTGCAATGGGTCCTTTAGATGTGATAAGCAAAGCATACATGTTCTTGAGTCTTTGCCACCAACATAAACTGAATTACAAAATTATATGAACTGCAATCCATTTCCCAGAGTTTCCATCTCACCAGAGCATTAGTACCTCCACCGTTACCTGGAGCTTTCTAGCTACATGATATTTCTTCCTCCCACTACAGTCTCTTTAGTCAGAGAAACATTAAAAATATCAGGAAGAACATGGGGTTTCTTTCCTCTTGGAGTGATCCCAGCAGTGCTATCACATGTGTGAGACCATTTCTCCTTCAGGAAAAAGATTATATGTTTAAATTACTCCCTTTTTAAAAGTCACAGTTTGGGATTCCATATGATTTAGTAGCTGGGTGGTTTTTTCTATATTTGTTTTACTGTTTTTTCACTACTTCTGCTTTTCATAAAGCCAAGAATACATATATTTCAGTCACATATATACATAAAATTGTACAGTTACACCAGGAAGAAAAAGCAAAACTTGCAGAATATATATTTTTCCCTCGTAATCAAAACCAAGCTTTGTGGCATGATTCCATGCCAAATGTTATTCGTTATGGTATTACCTCAGTTAGTCAAACCCAATATCCATAATAAATACCCCTAATAAAGGATGTTAGAACAATCTCAAAAATTGACACAATAGCCAAGAAAGACACTCTTTTCTTTACCTGTATTTTCACATATATTCATACCTCCTTGCATGGGAAATACTCTTGGAAAATCATAATCATTGTTAACTATCTCAAAGCAGTCCCAGCATCTGCCATTCAGTTGTTCTGCCATTCAGACTTAAGAGTTCAAAACTTTATCAGTAGCAGTTGTAAATACCAGATGTAAATACCAAAGAAAGGTGTAAAAATTTCAGCAAAGGCAGGTGTTGGATAACCATCTGTCATGTTAGCTTTCATTTTGAATTCTAATCTTTCACAATGGTTTCTGCATTAAAATACACTAAGTCCTTTCAAAATGTCTTAGCTTTAGCAGGTGTAAGTCTAAAGTTCTTAAATCTCATGTAAATGTCTAGGACTTTTCCAGACCTTGCTGAGCACTTCACCTCATTGACTTTCTCTAAAAAAGTGCTGCATGGGCATTTCAGTAGACCACCTGGTTATTGCTGAAGTCTAGGAGGGCTAACTAGACTATATTACTGTGCTGCTGTTCTGTATATAATCATCATTTAGCTAGACCAAGAAATATTTACATAAATCAGAGATTCTTAATTTCACAAATCTTACAGGTGGAATGGACACAGTATTCTCATAGAAGAAATCTACAACCATGAGGAAATCAGAACCCCACTACAGTTTGTTTATAAACAGTGCTATGAAAAGAACTTGACATACTATGAAAAGTTTTCCAAAAGTTAACACAACTAACAGACTAAATTTAAATGCCTGGGTTGGCCCTGGCTGGATGCCAGGTGTGTACCAAGGCTGCTCTATCACTCCCCCTCCTCAACTGGACAGGGGAGAGAACAATATAATGAAAGGCTCATGGATCAAGATAAGGACAGAAACAGATCACTCAGAAATTACCATCATGGGCAAAACAGACTTGACTTGAGGAAAAATTTAATTTATTACCAATCAAATCAGAGGAGGATAATGAGAAATAAACCCAAATCTTAAAACATCTTTCCCCCACCCCTCCTTTCTTCCCAGGCTTAACTTTTCTCCTGATTTTCTGCCTCATTCCCCATGAGGTCACAAGTCCTGGCAGCAAACCTGCTCCAGCATGGGTTCCCATCTTCATGGGGGCCACAGGTCCTGCCAGGAGCCTGCTAGCCAGATCTGGAAGTCCAGATCTCCATGGACTGCAAGGGCACAACCTGCCTCACCATGGTCTTCAGCACAGATTGCAAGGGAATCTCTGCTCCGGCGCCTGGAGCACCTCATCCCCCACCTTCTTCACTGACCTTGGTGTCTGCAGAGTGGTTTCTCTCACATATTCTCACTCCTCTCTCCAGCTGCAAAAATGCTCTGGGTGGGTTGGTTGTTTTGTTTTGTTTTGTTTTCTTATCACAGAGGCATTACCACCATGTCTGATTGGCTCAGCCGCAGCCAGCGGTGGGTCCATCTTGTAGCCGGCTGGCATTGGCTGTGTTGGACATGGGGGAAGCTTCTGGCAGCTTCTCACAGAACCCACCTCTATGACCCCATGCTACCAAAACCTGGCCACACAAACCAAATACATACCTGAATGCTAGATTCACTACTATACGTTGTCAGAAGTGTCAGTAGCTTCATATTCTGATAACACATTAAGTAATATGAGAGTTGCTAATTATTCTAGAGCTGGAACCTATTAAAAATACCAGAAAGCTAAACCAGAGAAGAGTGCTTTCTATTAAATTCCCACCAGGAGTGAAAAGTCTATGAATCCAATTAAGTGACCTCGTAATTTCTGCTTGAAACCAAGGTCTTACTGGGTCTACACACATTTTGTCCTGAGATAGCTTTTCAGATGAATGGAACTATTTTAAGCAAAAGCTGTATTGATAACCTGATAATATGGATCCTTTTATTTCAGTAAGCTTATTTGCCTTCCTACAGGGTATAAATCAATTATAACACATCTGCATAGTTGAATGCAAAGAAATAACTTTTATGTCACAGCAGAAGTGTCAGTAAGCCAAAGTAACTTAAAATAAGCATCTGAGAAAGGCTGGCAGAGGGTCACATAAGCTTCATCAAATTCTTCAGGCAAAGATGGTGTCTATTGTCTTAGACCTTAGCCCACAAGACCTTACAAGTGTGTCTAAAAGCCACTGAAGTCAAAAGGCTTTAAGACATATGCTAACCATTAGAATATACTTAAGCACCACTTCTGAATAAAAATGTTTTCCTGAATCAGGGCCACAGACATGCTCAGAGATTCTCTCTGCGACACAGCATCCCATGTGTGTTGCAGTAAGTGTTGCCCTGAGGAACTGGAACTGGATATTCCACACGATGATTCAACAGTCAACATTTTTCCAATTTGTGCTGGTACTTTATATTTCCAAGAATGGGTGGTCTCAGCTGGCATTGCCCCAGTGTTAAATAAGGTAAAGGTGTGTTGAACAGCAAGCTTCAGGAAGATATTACTATTATACTTATTTGTATGGCTTGCAAAAGTCCTTTTCTTGCCAGCAGCAACAACAGTAGTAAGTAACTGGAATTGTTTTATTTCAGAGACTAATGGCAAACGCAAATAAAGACTTCTTTGCTCGGAAACAAAAAAAGCCCTGTGAGTTAACAGAAAACAGAATAACTGGTAGCTTACCCTCTAAGTAACAAATCTGGTTTAATAGCAACCCATATATATGTCTCAGAGAAATCTTTCTGCTACGTAATTCTCCCTAGCTCATTCACTATCTAGCAGGGATACTACCTTAGGTCTGCTATTCAGAACGGCTCCAGCAGCTTAGAGAAAAATATGTACAATACGGAGAAGAACTAAGTTAGCAGCTCTACTGAATCTGAGCAAAATTGTTTCTTTCAGTTTTAAGTGCACCATTTTGTAATACAACAGCCTTAATCACAGTCCTTCCTGCACCATAGAATAAGCAACAAAGCTTAGCTGCTGGTGCACTTTTTCTGTGGCTGGTGATCAGTCCAAGAAACAATTGTAAAATAGGATTTAAAGTAAGTTTTGAAGCCTCCTTCAATCCAAGATCCTTGTTTTGATGCACAAGAATGAGAAAATCAACCATAAAAGACGTAAAAAATGAAGTTATGACAGGAAACTATGGGAAAAGGTGTATTTTTTTCAAGGTGGAAAACCCCCACCACTACAAGCAGTATACTCCCTTGTGGAGTTTTAATATGAAATCATTATTTGGAAGTAATGTGAAGGTTTTTCATTTATTGATGTCTACTCTCCTTCCTACTGGCACAAGCTTTTGGGATGCTTTCACTGTAAAGTAAAATGAATTTAGGCTCTGTAAGATTCCTGTCATAAGACTGTAGTAAACAAATATTTCCATCTGTTTTGGGAGAGAAATGATTAAAGATTTGCCAGTAATGGAAGTGAGTATGGATACAACCCAACCCAAAACAAATCCAGCTCAGTCCCAGATTTAATAGCAATAATCAGAGGGACAATGGATAGACAAAAATTGACAGAACACAAACTAAAACTCTGGATATAAATGATCCAGAACTGAGAAACAGATGAAGTAAAATATCCTTCCAAACTTAGTGACTTGATCTCATCCCAGCGTGGACTGAAATTGGGTCCATGACTGTACTGCATTGCTAAGTGAGAACAGAGCTGTGGCACAGCCCTGTAGCTGGTTTGAGAATAAGAGAATTCATTGTTGCAGTCTCGATAACTTAAATATTAAATGCAGATTGAGCTAGTAAATTCAGGGTCTGAGTTTTGAGCAATATGGGAGGTATATATGAATCCAACACTGAGTCAGGCCTCAGGCTCTCTTGTTGTTAAGCCAAAGCTGTATGTCTGCATAGTATGCATTTCCAAATTCTGTGTGTAATGGTTTTCTCTCTCTCCACATATCATCTGTTCTGAAAACCTCCTCTCTCCTGGAGCTTCTGATTCTTTCCTTCTTTTTCTTCTTTTTTGGATTGTTTTTTATTTTTCTCCTATTGTTTTGTTTGGTTTTTTCCTTATCCTGCACTTTGATTTGCACTTTTTTTGATGGTTTATTTATTGCTCATTCTTTTTTTCCTCTTTATTTTTTTACTCTCCTTTTACATTGATTGACTGACCATAACCATGTGGGAAATGACTGAAAATATTCAGCAATCTAGTGAATGATGTAAAATAGGTAAGTTCTTACTATGTGAAACATGATGAATCCCTGCATTTCCTTTTATATTTGTGGCAAAACAGGTCGTCAGCATCTTTGGGAATGAGCCAGAGATCTCTCCTCTCTATGTCCTGGACTCCATTGACCTTACAAATTGTGCTAATAATGATAACAAGAATGTAAAAAGCAAGGAAAAAAATAATTCTAGATGAAAATGAAAGCAAAGAAAGCAGGCTCCACACTTTGGACACTGAAGCTCAACTTATAGGTACAGGTATTTACATATGTGGAAGGCATTAGAAATAAGAAATGTGATGCTTTGATTATCTCTTCTGCAAATACAGATCTAAGGGTGGAAACAGCAAAATGTTTTAATTATATTTTAGGAATATATTCTAGGAAAAAACATTGACAATGATCTTATTATCCAAAAGTTGTTTTTCAGAAATTTCTGTGTTATGTTACAGAAAAAAAGAGAATTTTCCAAACTGTTCATCTGGTGTCTTTAGTCCTTAATGCAATGCTCAGGTGTGGCTCTACTTTGAAAAGGAAACCCATATGACATTTCATTTCTTCATACTGATTTTTGCATAAATTACTGATTTTATAGTACAGTGAATCTGGAATTTTAAACAACCTGAACCATCCAAAACCTTTTTCTTATCAAATTGTCTCTTGGAGTTGATGAGACTAATATATATCATTATTTTTCCTTCTGATTATCTCTGAAAGTGCTCTATGATGTTTTGTTTTCTATAGCATCCACTCACACATTTTCCAGTTTGTTTAGACTTCCAGTAGACTTTGCATGTTAGCTTTAGGGTTGTTAGATTATTTTCTAAACCCAGTAAAGTGAGATGTATTCTCAATGGATGTAGATGGATATGTCTCTATGCATATACGTTGCACAGGCCTATAGCAAAACATGGGAGGGTGGAAGAGAGTTGAGCAAGCTCATCTGGACCTACTCTGATGACTCAAGCCAGCTCAGACACTACCTTTTACTCACACATCAGGACAAGTCTATCAGGCACCTGGATTTCCCTGTCAGCCTCAGCATCATCCAGACTCTCCAGTGCTGCAAAGCACAGTCATACCAAGCAGGGTCCTTGGTCTCAGCTCCATATTAGCATGCCTCTTGCAACAGAATTTGCAAAAGGATCCTCAAAGACGTCTCTACAGCAGACTACCATGGTGCCTATGCAATGGGAAATGATGGGTGCCTTTAAAACAGCTAGATCACCAGTCAAATTCTGACCTTCTGCTTTCTGCAAAAATATCTAAAGCATTAAACCATATAAGCTGTTTTTTCCACTGACAGCTTATAATCAGCCTGTTTCCACTGCTTATCTGAAAAACTCCAAGGTCTCATCTTCCCACTGACTTGCTACTGTGTACAAATAACTTCTTTTTTTCCTTTCCTTTTTCTCAAGAAAACATAAGTAATACTGTGGTTTTTGTACAATGATTGCTAAAGTCACTTGACGTGATAGGATGCAATGTGTCATCTGCATCTACCAGCTGAAAGTCTACTGAGCTTAAAATATCAAAGTGGGAGGTTTGGCTGCTATTCTAGACAGAATGTAAGGACTCTGAGAATGCCCATACTGGATGCTTCACTGGAAAACTGTAAAAAGTACATTCCATACTGCTTCCAAAAAATCCCACAGCCACTACCAACAGGGAAATTGGGAGGCTTTTAGAAATCAACCTCAAAATTCTTCCGCTGTCTGTCTCCCTGGACATTGTGTTCCAAGATTAGCACTAGAAAACAAAAAACCCAAACCTTAAATAGCTTGGCACAAATAGAATGAATATATAAATTGCTACTATTCAATAATTTTTTTAAAATCCTATTTTTCATAGATTTATGAAAAACAGAGTGTGCTAGTGCATGTGCTTTCATATCAGAGCAATGGATTTGTAATTAGGAACAGTGAAATTGTGCACTTGCAAATTTGACTCTCGAGAAGACCAGGACATTGTAGCTGTCGGAAAGACTAAAGGACAGAATGTTTACACAGAGAGGCATTACCCCCAAACTAGTCCTTTCTTGCTACAAGATAGCCAGTAGCTTAACCAAAGACCAGGCTGTAGTGACACAACTGTTTCAGCTGAAGAATAGTGAGGCTGTGTCTAGACTACAGGAACATGCTGTGGTTTCCCCTAATCTAGGTGTAATTCACAACAGGACAGAAATACACCTGCTCGGGCCTCAGGCTGAGTACAAGCTACCTAGAAGAAGGAGTATGGAGGCAAGATGCCAGTCCCTAGGACATCCTGGAATTTGAAGTGCTACTGAGCATATTCTAGCACTTCTCTTTTTCTGAAAATTTTATTCTTCTTAGTTATGATTGTCTAAACCTCCACTGCTAACTTTAACTTTTGCTTTTCATTGATGTCAGTGTATATTATCTATCTAGAGTATAAGGAGTGCAAAAGAGATTTAGAGATTATTATTTACCCTACTTCATTATGAGCAATGTGCATAATTACAGTTATTGTTCATGGTAATTGTGTGTACACAGTGCTGCACCACAAAGGAAACATAATTCATCTTCAGTAGTGAAAAAATAATGCTGGTATACCACAGCCTATGATTTGCTAAATTCTGGAAATCATACGCCTATTGTAACTCCAATAGGCACAAAGAAAACTTTTTTTCACTGAACAGCCAGCTGCATTTAACTTTAGTGCAAATTTATAGAAACTGCATTCTTAAAAATTCCTGCAGTGCTGTTCACAATATAGAGCAGTAGAAAATTTGACCAAATAACTAAAACACGACAACCTGACACATGCTCCAGTATATCTATGTACCTATGCTTCGGAAACCATAAAAAGATCAAAATCAAACCACATTCACCCTGAATAGAACATATTCCAGACACAAACACTAACAGAGCCACGTCTTCTAATTCAAATAAACTAACACCTTTTGTAATGTATAAATCACTGGTATGAACACGTGTTAAAACTAAATACAGACGAACACACTACAATAATTTTTTCCAAGTGCGACTCTAGGAATCATATAAGTCAGTGTAGTTGCCAGGAAGACAAATGGCCTGGAAAATGAAAAATAAATTAGTTCTGTGACTAATTGGAGTCAGAGATTGGAGGTCAGACTTGGTTCTGCAGTTGACCCTGGTGACCAGTAAAAGTCCAGCTTGGTTCACAGTAAAACTTTCTGTATTTAAGAGATGTTTACAGTAGAGAAACACTGAAAGTGTACATTAGAAAGCTTCCGCTAACAAATCTAAAACACATGCTAGTTCATAGGCAAGTAATAAACTTATAAAGGGCCATGTTGACAGTTTCAAAGCCTTTTGGTAGGACCCTGCAATTTAAGATTGGAAACATTGTAATAAACATCTCTGCTTTAAAATTTTGCTGCCTGTCCTAGGATGCCTGAAAAGTGTATCAGCTTCATAAAAAGTTTTGTACACAAGTACAAATATCATTCCATTTTAAGCATATTTTGCTCACAAATTCTTATACAATTCTCTTAAGGTCAAGAGAGCTACACCAGTAAAATATTTAAATAAGACACTTAAGAATCAGGCCTCTTATTTATCACACAGAGATCAATATTATATTAATTTAGTGCATTGGCTTCAACTTGTAATAGCTCCCTTCAAAATTGTTAAAGCAGCTTATAAAACACATCTGTTTCCTCGTATCATGTAATCAGTGAACATAAACTCTGTTTATGAAGCATCACAGATATAACAGGTTATGAAATTTCTCAAAGTTCTGACGAGCATGAGCCTCTCTCATCAGAGAAAAGTCAAGCACTTCAT
>NW_010305084.1:0-11000 GCF_000700745.2 Antrostomus carolinensis | reverse complement strand
GTGGAAAAATTAATTAAGATCAAATCTTCCACTGCTCCCCAAAGTCACAAGTAAACAGACAATGTGATAGATGGAGGAGCTGACTTGGAAGGAGCAGCCTGACTTAAGAGCTCAGGTAGGAGCTGTTGCAACTCTGACTATATGGCAGGGAGAGAGAAAGCGGCATGATCATTGAGCTCTCATCACCTCATAGCTACTAGGATAGATATGTGTTTGTCTTGATCAGCTGTGCTAGCAATTTTAGATTTCTTGCTGCTTTTCTAGTCTCATCTGGCCTGTTCCATTTTCTTCCTCTACACCATAGCCATCCTCTCTGCACGTCCCAGCTACTCCCTTGCCAGATGCAAGAGAAAGCAGGGCACTGCCCTTTTTCTTAGCCTGCAGAGAGGAAGGCAACTACAGTAGCTCCCAAGTAGCAGGGCATTTCAGAAAATGTTGGAAGTGCTATTTAAAAATTGTCCTTATTCCAACACTGATCTATAATAGTTTGAATGCATCTGCCGGTCTTGCCTCCAGATAATTCTCAAAGCATTACGGATTCCATTTTAAAGTCAATCATATCACAACAATACCATCCCAGACATTGTCTCCTCAAGAGTTGGAAGCTGGGATTTTTCCATGACTAATAAATTCCATGTATGTTTGATCTATTTTAATTATATTAATTTATCCATTTTTCTTCTTCCATTGTTAAGCATGCCACTACTAGTGCTTAAATTAGCACTTCTGTCCTTGTTTGCCTTTACCTTCGGAATGTCAAGGGCAAGGACCTTTACTTTCAGTGTTTGCCAACAGGGTAAAATAGCCTCTGACCTCACTGTCTTACCCAGCAAATAAGTCATTTTTAAAAAGAGGGGTTTTCAGCATAAAATACATTTATTTTTTGAACACTACAATGGGCAGGTGGCTCCTCTTTAACTTTGTGGCAGTAGTATCAACTGATAAAGGGCCTATAAAAATTCCTCATACTGCCTAAATTAAGAAAGTAATTTAAGCAAAAATTCAGGGAAATATATGCACCCAGAGATTTGGGGGGGTTTGTTTCATAGGCAGTGATGTAGAAGATGAACAGGCTTGCAGAATACATACAAACCCAGTATCTATGCATCAGAGACAATCCAGTCATTACAAGTCAGAAAAGTTTCTTGCAAGTCCTCTAAATTTCCAACAAAAAAACAGGCTGTTTATTTAGGGAAGCCTATGAGAGACTTAAAATATCCCAGTATATTAATAGCACAATATATATGAAATTCAAAGGGATATTTGATCAGTAACATCATTGTAAGAAATAACATGAATTTACACACAAATAGATCTTAAGGTTATTTGTAAGTTGACAGGCAAATGGTTTGGGCTGGCCACATCCAAAGAATTTTCCACTTTCACAGCAGTGAGACAAAAGACCCTACCAAATCCTAGATTGTACAACAGAGAGAAGAGAGGTAAGAAATGAGAAGATACTGAAGTGGCATCTGACAATATTTTTAACCATCTTTAAAGTTCTTATCTGTGTCAGCAGATGGAGAGGATGTAAAATGAAATTTAACTCTGTCTCCAGTGCAGTGAATGAGACTCGTGCCATGGTGGCTGTGTTAATGTCCCACTTGGCTGATCACAGCACAGGGCTGATGTCCTCAACATACTACCAAAACCCTGAAGACCCTGACAGTACCCAGGCCTTTGTACAGTTCTGCTTTCATCTCCAGGTCTCCCTCCACCATGCAGAGAAGAGGAGATGACCATCCCAGTCAAGAGCTGAAAGAACAACTCCCTCACCAACCAAGCCTGCTGTTCACTCAGCCCAGGAAGCATACAGCCGCTAGCCAGCTGTTCTCTTGCACTTGGGACACAGAAACCAAAATGCTTACAGGATGTTCAATAAATAGTTCAGCCTTTAGTAAGTCCCAGAAGAAAAAGACCTAATAAGAAAGAAAAACTGTTTCTTTCTTTTCTTTTTTTTTTTTCATTTTCCTAGGTCCTTCTTGAGTCTCTATTACAAGGTTTAATTCTCCCTAGAGAAGTTATCACCTCATTGTTGAAAAATGCTGATTTAGAATATGTGTCTCAGCTAACTCAGATAGACTCTACTACTATGGATTAATAGCTCTCTCAGGTATTTTTTTAAAAAAATACTACTTTAGATTAAATTGAACCAGAATATTGTCTTAATAATAAGAGGGAACAGGAAAAATAGTTTGGCATGCAAATGAAAAAGGTGTAAGTTATCTCAGTGTACCCACCATAGGTGATGATATTAAAACACTAAGTTTAGCTTATGATTTAGAAAAATAATATTCCTGTCATCAGATAATCTCCACTTACATTTCACTAATGTTATAAAATACTTTTTGACTAGCAGTTGATGAAACGTGAAAGGAAACCCCCCTGCAAAATATGCCACATAAAAAGAGTTCAAATTACACACTGTTATTTTTTTCTGATTTATTAAAACAAAAATTTACATTTTTAAGTGTCCCCAGAGCATGGGTTTCTGACATCAATTAAAACAAGCAATTAAATTACATTTCCCATAAACTGTGCAATGTTAATACAAGAATGGAAAGTTACAGAAACAGTGAGAAATAATATAATAGAAGAGAAACGGGTAAGGCTATGTGTAGGAAATGTGCGTCTTTTGTGCTTTGTAGTGTGAGCTCATCAGAGGTCATAAACTAAGTCCTGGACTCAGGCCAAATTAACATTTAGATAAGAGGGTCTGGGAGTTAGAGGAAGATATATTTTTCTCTCTTGGTTAATGTCAGCCTATTGCCAGCAGTAGAAATACCGGGCTGCTGGAAGCACTGTATTTAAACTGTTATATAATGCATAAGTAAAGGGGTTTTTTGTGTCATGAAAAATGTCACGCCACCTTTCTAACTTAGAATATACAGTAATCCTGCTATGTTGGGCAGATTCTCTGCAGAGATAAACACATTTTACCTATCTAAAACATCTCCCCATACTTCCACAGACTATTAAAATTCTTTTTTTTTTTAATTTCATTTAGATTTTTTTGATTAAAATTATCTGTATACCAATTAAAAAAGCATGTGCCCCCAAAAATTAAAAGCAAGTGACACTTAAAACATCCCTTTATTTCTGATTCTTTAACCTAAATTAGAAACAAATATTCTTAACAGTGCTGCATAATCAAAAATGTGTTTGGTGATCAGTAAATCCGGATTCTCATTCCCATGGCTGTGGATATTACTGTGACAAAAGCAGAGTCAAGAGTCAATATAATTAAAAGTCAGGAGCTATGTTCTAGTTATGGCTTCCTGTGTTATCTGAGCTCCTCTCATAAATTCTCCATACCTTGCCTTCCTGCTCTGTAATGTGGTGGTCATGTGGGAAGCTGAGATTTTTAACATGTGTTAGTGAGTCACTCAGTACCACAGAAGACTGTTTAGACTGCAACCTATATATGCTAAAGACTTACAGTCAACAAAGAATTTAAACTTACAGTTAACTTTAATCCTTCCAATTTGAATTATCCTATGATTCTGTGCTGAAATCCCACTGAAGCTGGAGGTAAGGCTTGTCAGATATAGTTGAAAACTACTGGTATTTCACTGTTCTCCTTGTCTGCTAAAGTTTACAATCACAAGTGACATAGAGAAAATAGTTGGGTGAATGGGCAGATGCTGCTGAAAGCTCTGCTGTGCTTATCACTGGTACTTGTCAAAAATGTGATTTCAGTTGTCAAATTGGCTTTCAGATTTGCATCAAAACATCATCCAGCTAAAGCAGGAACTGTGGGAGTTGAATGCAACACTGAAATTCCTGCACTGAACAGGGAGCTAAGTTAAGAAATGCCAAGAAATGCGTTTCTAGTCTTCGTCTTCTTTGAGAGGCAACACATTTAACCTCACAGTCTGACTACATGTTCTCAGAAATTAACTTATCCCTGGTGTTAAGCAATTTAAATCAGATCAGGTTTTACATTAAAAAAAGACTTAATTCTCCACTTGGACAAAAGGGCATCTGAGATGCAGGGGAGTCTGCTCCAAATCCTGCTGATGATCCACTTGGGGAGATATTTCAGTGTTGGGTTTCTGCATCACCACCATAACCCACAGAGACATCACCACATACCTTCTGGCCCAACTAATTTTTACATAGCATTGGAGAAGTAAAACATCTTCACCATGAGAATCTAAACATTGTGTTTCAGTTCAGAGACACAGACTGTGTCTTAAAATATGGGAGGTCCAGGACCAAAATATGTCTCCCACACCAGAGAAAGGATTTGAACGCATATCAACAATATCATGGAGGAGTGTGATAGATGAGTTAGTGTAGTTCTATCTCAAGGGCTACTGCTGCAGTAGCAGTAGTAACAGTGTCTTCAATTTGTATAGTAACATATATTAGACCAACATCTAGTAAATGCTACTCATTACCTGAATTTTTTTTTTTATTTTATTTTTTTTTTTTTTGCTGAAATGGAAATACTTCTGGGATTTATAGCAACTGTCAAACAGAAAAACAGCTTAAAAATATTGAAAAGGAATTATTTTTATTATGGCTTTATTTATTTTCCTGTATTATTTTTTTAATTAGATCTCAACAATTGCATCTCTCAAAGCCTAGGAAATTATTAAGTTATATAATACATTTTAAAACTCTCATTTCTACATTACATTTTTTCCTTTGCATAGTATGAATGAATAAAACTGAAACCCTGAATGCATAATTCTCTAAGAGTACATTAAAGTCTGTTGTCTCCAACATAGTCTTCCCAAATGTAGTTGCAGGGGGCAGGTATCATAGTCTCTTGCTATAGCCTTGCATAGTATTTAAAATATGGTGAAGTTTTCAAAAGAGAATAGAAAAGACCCTCTGTTCACCCACATATCACTCACAGGACTCAGACAACTGGGCAGTTTTAGGTTAACATTTACTTGCCTTGAGTCTTGTTGTTGAGCACCAACCATTATGGCATTTACCATACCGTGTGAAACAGGCATGTGGTTGCATGACCTCTGTGTTTGGAGAGGGACTGCATCTTCCCATTTCTATCATGCCTGATGGACAGTGTTCAATTTTCTAGTGTTCCTTTCATGGGAAAATGCCTGCTTTGTTTATACTGTGAAACTACCTTCAATATGGAAAGTATTAGTCCAATCAAATTTAGAGCTTAAAAACTGAAAAAAAAAAAAAAGTCATAAATTGAACAGACTATTGACAATGAGATTAATACTTAAAATCCTGAAACAATTTGATTTGGTTTCCTGTACTGTGAGTAAATAACTTATGAAAACAGTTCTTGGAAGCTCTCATGGCTGTTTATGAGTTTAGTCTAATCCTCTTGATATTGACAGGTTTTTCAAATAAGATGTAGTAACAAAAGAGTTAAAAAACTTAATTTCTATTAAAAGATTGATAGGATCCAGGTGTTCAGCTATCTTGGAAAAAGGCATTTGAGATATACCCTGTCTGCAGTAAATATCATTAGGAGACAGATTAGGCAGTGTTATACAAACCTTTAGTAAAACACAGGGATAATGAAAAAAACGTTGTTCAAGTTCAGTGGAATAAATTGCCAAACACATAATGTCCAGACTGCCGGAGTGTCCATATCACCAGCAGCATGCTTGTAACATCTCATGCAGAGAAAAAGGCAATATTAGGTTCTTCTGTCATAGGCATACTCAAAACAGATTAATAGCTACTCTGATGTTATAAAAGATTTTGTGTTTCACTTGTATTTCACTTTGCTCCTTGAGGGTACAGGGTCATAGTGTATTTCGCTTTGCTCCTTGAGGGTACAGGGTCTTTACAACACCTTAGTAATTTTAATCAAGTTACAGGACTGATGTGTTAACCCTGACTCATTGCATGACATAATTCTGCAGAAGAAAATAATAGCAATCAGAGGTCTACAACAAAAGAGAACTCGTGTATAATCTCTAAAGTTCTGGCCCTCAGGATCCAGATCCCTTGCATCCAGTTTAGTTTGTATAACAACGGAGTTGTTTAAAAACAAAACAAGTCAGAAAAAACAACCCTTTTGGTGAACTAGGAGAAAATGAAACCTCAGGTTAAGTGATGCAATAATTCACAGGTGCAATTGTCAGGGCAGGTGAGCATTTTCGCAGGGGAATTTACATACAGCCAAAGGAAGCCACTGCACAACAATTTCAGTGGGAGAGGGGGAGTTTTTAATGAAGCAGTAAAATAACTGCTTCTGTTTGTAGTCATTGGACTGTTGTGCTTTTTGTTTAGTAGGTCAACACAGTCATCTTATTAATTTGTGTCTGGGCCTATCACGCAAAGGTTGTTGCTTCACAGATGGTTTCCATCAGAGCAGTCAAACCAGCAAAATAGGCCATCGTGGTCAGAATTACTTTCTCAACCTCATTTTGAATTGTTGCTTTTTCAATCAGTCTTGGCAGATTTCATTATAAGGTATTTATTGTAGCACACGTTTCATGTGACATAACAGTTTTATGTTGATGACATTTTACACTGATGACACCAAACTGGGAGGAGCTGTGGACACTCTCAAAGGCAGAAAGGCCCTGCAGAGAGATCTAGATAAATTAGAGAGCTGGGCAATCACCAACTGTATGAATTTTAACAAGGACAAGTGCTGGGTTTTGCACCTGGGACACGGCAACCCTGGACACACACAGACTGGGGAACAAGAGGCTGGAGAGCTGCCTTACAGAGAGGGATCTGGGGGTTCTGACTGTCAGCAAGTTGTCCATGAGCCAACAGTGTGTCCTGGCTGCCAAAAAGGCCAATTGTGTCCTGGGGTGCATCCAGCACTGCATTGCAAACTGGGGGAGGGAGGGGATTGTCCCACTCTGCTCTGCACTGGTGCAGCCTCAGGACCAGTACTGGAGGCAGTTTTGGGGACCACAGGATAAAAAGGATATAAAACTACTGGACAGTGTCCAGAGGAGGGACACAGAATTGGTGAAGGGTTTAGAGGGAATCCATATGAGGAGAGGCTGAAGTCACTTGGTTTGTTCAGCCTGGAGAAGAGGAGACTGAGAGGAGATCTCACCTTGGTCTGTAACTTCCTCACAAGGGGAAGAGGAGGGGCAGGTGCTGGTCTCTTCCCTCTGGTGAGCAATGAGGAAATGGCAGGAAGCTGTGCCAGGGCAAGTTTACGTTGGACATTAGGAAAAGGTTCTTCACCCAGAGGGTGGTGGAGCACTGGAACAGGCTCCCCAGGGAGGTGGTCATGGCACCAAACCTGACAATATTCAAGAAGCATTTGGCCAACATGTGCCCTCAGATGCATGATCTGAATCTTGCAACTCCCCTATGCTAGGGCAAGAATTGGACTCGATGATCATTGTGCCTCCCTTCCAACTCACAACATTCTATGATTCTATGTAAGAAAATTGCATGTTCAGTCACAGAGTAAAACAGGATACAAAATACTGTTAGTCAAAGAATTAGCCTTAATCATATGTCACACACTATGAGACAAAAAATAGCTGGTGTACTTCTACTACAGTCTTTTTTGTTTTTTCTTACTGTAACCCTTATAATGACATTCTATTATAAGTACAATACCAGCTCCTGACCTCTCAGAGGCTGAGCTTTGTGACAAGTTGATTTTCACTCCCCTGGTCAAACTGGAAAAATAATTCCAAGTAGATTTGAAGAAACCCAAAAAAGAAAAGACGTTTGCTTTCCTTTTAAGCAAAGTCTCTCTCTGATAAAGAAATTAAAGAACTTTTATTCTATGCTTTTAGCTTTAAAATTTTACAAATAGATTTCAAAACAAAATGTCTTTCCAAAGAGAAACATTTCATAAAATATTTCATTTGGAAACCTTTGAAATGAAATATGTAGCTTTTACAGAAAAAGAAGTAAAAAACTTTCAACCAAAATCCCTCCTTAACTGTTGCATGAATTCTCCAGTAGTTCTGACTGAAACTAAGTCTGTTTTTCAGTGAATGAAACATCCATCAAAATTTTTTTCCCCACTTCCTTCTTTTAGTCTCCTGCTCTTTTCCTGCAGCTATTTCAGGCAAAGGATTCTTCTCATCTCAGCAACCTTTAAGAGAGATTAATCCTCCCTAGATTTCAGCGTTTTATATAACTGTTTGTTTAGCCAAAGTCAAAATTATTCCTGCAAAAACTTAAAACTGTCTTTCAACTAAATAAGAATTATTACTTACAATATTTTAATATCATAAACAATCAGCTTTAAAATACTTAATAAGGCAAGTGTATGCATGTATATGTCAGACTGAAAAGGAAACAGGAACACCAAGATGGTTGAAGATAAATTAATTTGTTTCAAATTCTGTTTGTGCTTATTTTCATTGTTATTTTCAGTTAACTAGGTTAACTCAATATTGAAACTTAAAAACTCATAATGAGGACATATTGATGAGACATATTTTGACTTTACTCTGTGGTTCTACACCACTCAAAATATGATCTTGATACAGTCATCTTTGAAATCATAACAGATGCAGTTTCTACTGTAGTATTACTACTGATAGCAAGTCACTAAATCAGTGAATTCTCCTTTGTAGCTATGGATCATGGAATATATTGAGTGTATTGTGTTTATTTGTAATGGAAGTAATTATGCTATTCAAATATAAGAGGGGGAAAATAAGTTTAACTAACCATTTTCTCTTAAATTCATTAATTTTGACTTTAAGTACTAAAACTCACATTATATTCCTTTACATATGCAGTTCTGCATTGTACCCCAACCTGTATGTGTTGTAGGCATTGTTCCTGAGTGGCTGAGGAAGGACATGGATATGCACAGCTGTACTGTCAATTTATATTTTTTAAAAAAGACTATTTAAAAAATTACAAATCTGTCTGCTTTTCTTGTAGTTCATGTCAATAGGCAATCAGAAGACATCAGCATGACTGGAACAGAGGTTGCTTTATGGGTGCTGCCTTGCTTGCTCGCTACTGTGGATACTGTGGTTATGTAATTGACATAATCTCAGCTTTTAGCTACTGTGGTTACATTTAATGATGTGCCTTGGCTGCTAGCTACTGGGCAGCTTTGGTGCCTTCTCGCAGCACTGTGAAGAGTTTCTGCTTCTGCTGTGCTTTCTCTTTGCTGAGCTACTGGCAGGATCCTGGTGTGGTCCAAATCTTGGGACTTCTGCTTGGCCAGATACTTGTTACTGCAAAGTTTTCCTTCATTTGGAGTTGCAGGATTTAGCCTGACAACAATGCATCAGTGTACTCTTGATAGTATAACTGGAATATAAGTTTTATGGGGGATAGATGGTATTTAGGAATTTGAAAAGGTACATACAGGAGTTAGATATTGGTTTGGTTTGGTTTGGTTTTTTTTAAATTTCCTCAGGGAATGACCACTCTCTAATCCAAGTCAAAGGAGTTCTACTATAGCCATTTTTAGTTACAGTAGGAACAGAGCTTTCTGCCATAACCTGCTTAACCTGAAACTTTCTGAATATTTAGCTCTCTAGATTGGAGCTTTCATGCAGATTTAAGAATCTATTTCTTCTTTTTTGAATGCTCTGCAGCACTGCTGCCAAGTAGTCAATGGCGCCTTCAGAGTGAAGCAAGGAACCAAGCGATGGCTTGAGAAAGTCACCTCTCTAGGACCTGAGTTATGACACAGTATAATTTACTACTTACTAACTCACATACTGAGACCATTTTTCCTTTGTAGGCACTCAGAGAAAAGAGAACAAGGGTGTCCAGATCAGGTGAACTCTCACATGAATGCTTTTCAAAAGCAGGACTTTCTGACAGAGTGATGATCACACAATTACATAGTTTCCCCACTTGCTGGATATTTTCCCTATTTAGTCTTTCATTTCATGTTAGAAACTTATAAAAGAGACTGCATCTGTGCTTCATTAGAACGTAAATTGAGGGGAAGGTGGAGGATAAGAGAAAAAATCTGCAGTGTTTCTCCAAACTTCTCTGGATTCTCTCAGTGGGACTGGCAAATGCAGAAGGCAAAAGATGGAAATTAAAGGTTAACAAAGAACATCTCAAAAAATGGACAAATTGACACCTGAAGTATCAGGTCTACTATAAAACACTGTTACAGTCCAACATTATTCCTAAATTTTTGCTTTAGAAAGCATGTGCTTCATTTTAAAAAAATAAAAACTTTTATTAAATATATAAATCAGATTTAAAAACACTAAAAAAGAAAAAATCTGAGGACTGATAATTAATAATCTAATTGTTTCTATTACATTAGAAATATACTGTACCCTAAGTATTCTGTTCTTCTTAGTTCAGTTGTCAATCATTAGACTCCCTTTCAGAGACACACTGCTTACCCCTTCAATTTCTTTTTTTCTGTCCTGTCATATATCTTCCTACTCATCTGACTTCAGATTCTGACAACTGCTTCATGCCACATGTCTTTGCTCATCCTCCACCAGGATCCACATTTGCCAAATGTCCTTTTTTCCCTCACAGTAATTTCTTGGCCCACTTTTCTCAGTGGCTGCACTGCCAGCCAGCACTGCTTCTGTGCCCTTTTGCTTAATATGCACTTACTTTTTCCATGTTCCTCTTGTGCTTCTCATTTTTTAAATTCAATATGGGATTATAAAAACACTAACACCACATGTCTTAGCACTTTCTTCACATTTTCTGCTGAGAACAAGAATCATAGGGGGGTTTTTTACAAAATGTAACCATGATTACTGTGTTTAAAATTGACCAGTTGCCTCCTTTTAATAATCTTTCCCAGATGCCCATATCGCTTACTGTCCAGTTCTAAAATAAGGAACATAACATTTTAGAAAAAGACAAAAAGCCTGATGTTAGCTCTAAAATAATGAGGCAGGTTTTATTTACAGTTTTAGAAAAATTCACAGGAAAAGTATATATTTAACTTCTAGTTATTTGAGAAATTTACTGTAATAAGCAAGTACTGTCTGTCCTCTGTATATATTAGCATAAAAGCTTCCTATGAAGTTCTCCCCTATCGTGGTGTAATGAAAAAAAAAAACAGTACATTCTGTTGTCAGTGTTTCTCATAGAATCATAGAATGGCTTGGGTTGGA
>NW_010305083.1:3968-6520 GCF_000700745.2 Antrostomus carolinensis | reverse complement strand
GATGATTTCGACCTGCCCGAGGTCCCACACGGTGAGTGGGGTGTGGAGGGGGAGACCCAGGGATGGACCCCCTGCTCTGGGCACGCTTCCCGGAGAGCTGTGTGTGGAGCAGGGATGCTGTGACATGAAGGAATCCTGCCCGTGCACGCTCCCCAGGACAGGAGGGCATGGATTGGGTTCTGTGCGTGGAGCAGGGGTGCTGTGCCATGAAGGAATCCTGCCCGTGTACACTGCCCAGGGCAGGAGGGCACAGATTGGGTGCTGTGCGTGGAGCAGGGATGCTGTGCCAAGGGCAAATCCTGCCTGTGTGTGCTCCCCAGGACAGGAGGGTGCAAATTGGGTGCTGTGCACAGAGCAGGGATGCTGTGCCATGAAGGAATCCTGCCCGTGTACACTGCCCAGGGCAGGAGGGCACAGATTGGGTGCTGTGCGTGGAGCAGGGATGCTGTGCCAAGGGCAAATCCTGCCTGTGTGTGCTCCCCAGGACAGGAGGGTGCAAATTGGGTGCTGTGCACAGAGCAGGGATGCTGTGCCATGAATGAATCCTGCCCGTGTACACTGCCCAGGGCAGGAGGGCACAGATTGGGTGCTGTGCGTGGAGCAGGGATGCTGTGCCAAGGGCAAATCCTGCCTGTGTGTGCTCCCCAGGACAGGAGGGTGCAAATTGGGTGCTGTGCACAGAGCAGGGATGCTGTGCAATGGATGAATCCTGCCTATGTGTGCTCCCCAAAGCAGGAAGGTGCAAATCAGGTGCTGTGCATGGAGCAGGGAAGCTGTGCAATCCCAGAATCCTGGAATTGCCTTGACTGGAAAAGACGTTTAGGATCATCAGGTCCAACCATGAACCCAACACTGACAAGTCCCCGACTAACCCATGTCCCTCAGCACTGTGTCTACACGACTCTTCAATCCCTCCAGGGATGGGGACTCCACCACTGCCCTGGGCAACCCCTTCCAATGCCTCAGAACCCTTTCAGCAAATAAATTCTTCCTCACATCCCATCTCAACTGCCCTTGGTGCAATTTGAGGCCATTTCCAGATGAATCCTACCCGTGCACACTCCCCAGAGCAGGAAGGTGCAAATCAGACACTGTGCACAGCGCAGGGAAGCTGTGCCAAGTGCAAATCCCACGCACAATCCCAGCTCCAGGTGCACCTCACCTGAGTGATGGCCAAACTCAGTTGAGCTTCAGCTGGCTCTGCCCTGGCCACGCTCTGACCGGCCCCGACCATTTGCCACGGCTGCTCTGGCACAGCCGGCGTGGCCCTCGGGCATCGCTCACCGCCTCGGTGGCACAAGGCTGCTGCTCACCTGACTGCAAGCCCAGAGCAGGAGCCCTGTCACTCTGCATTGGTGGAGACGTAGAAAACAATTTACAGGTAAAATGACCCTTTCCCGTGGCAAATTACCCTTGACTGCTGCAGCCCGGGCGCTTGTTATTCCAGGCAGGATGTCACGGCACGGCGGCACAGCGTGGCCGGGCTATTAACCAGGCGGAATGAAGCTATTTGCTCGTTATAGAATTGCAGGAACCTCAAGTGAAGATAAAGCAACCGTGCTCGCCTGCACCCTGGGCAACAGGGTCAGTTAGTTTGGGAGCCAGCTTGCCCCAGCACTCACTTTGCCCATGGGGTATCTCTGCCAAGCCTGGAGAGGTGATGCAGAGGTTTTTTGGGGGCATATCTGGGGTACATCTGTTCCTCCTGTGCCAGCCCTGGGTAGTGCACAGGGAGGAGCAATCCCCAGCTGAGCTGCGCTGGGTCTTTATCCAGCAGATTAGGTGGTGGTGATGGGCTGTGGGTATATCTATAATTTCATTGGGCTTTAGCATTTATTTCAGGAGCTAAATGTCATTACGGGCAGATCCCCCGACTAAATCCCTGGTCCGTTACAGCTGCAGGGTTATAAATCGCTTCATCCTGAGGGGAGCTGCTTGAGCTGATTTTATACATTTTTTTGTATTATTTTTTTATTTTTTTTTCCTTTTAAATGCAACTCTGCATGGATGAGTAAGAGCTCAGTGCCGGGTGTAGGTGCCATCCCTGAGCTCAGCCTGGTTCTCTGCCCAGAGCACCCAGGGATGCTGCAGGAGCTGATGCTTGCCATGTCCTTGGGGCTGCTGGGCGAGCAGTGGGTGCTGTGGGATGCCAACAAGGAGGCATGGAGCTGGAGGATGCTCCATCCCCTCGCTTCCTAAAGGATCCCCATGCCTGGTTTGGTGGGGGTTATAACGCTGAGCACAGCTCAAGGAGAGGATGTTGTGGTGATGGGGGTTGCCGCAGACCTGGCACGCTCGGGCACCGTGCCGCTTGCCGCCTCTCGGCTGACCGGCACGTAACGGCAAGAGCACAAACTCCTGCTCCTTCCCCAAATTACATTTGACATTCAATTAAAACCTGGAGGCACCCGGCGGTACAATGTTATTGCGGTGCTGGAGCCACAAGGGTAATGTGCTTTTGCCCACATCACCGGGCCGGCACCGGGGCTACGGGGCTGGAACACAGAGCCCCCTTCATGGTAGTAAAGGGGGGGTTCCCAGGCTCCCACCTG
>NW_010305083.1:3029-3806 GCF_000700745.2 Antrostomus carolinensis | reverse complement strand
CCCCCCCCCAGCCGCTCCCCGGGCCTCCCCACTGCCAGCCACCATGGTGTCCCTGACCCCTGTGTTGTCCCCTCCGTGGCACAGCTCCCACGGGGACGTGGTTGGAGCGAGGGAGATGAAGTGCCGGTGCAATGCGGTGCTGGGTCCACGCGGGTGGAAAGCGTGTGGATGGGTTTGGGATGGGGTGGAAACTTTGTGGGGTGACATTGCAGCCATGCAATGGGGGGGGTCTTTGGAGGGGGTACAGCCCCACAGTGCCAGGGCTGAGCGGTTCCAGCTCTGGGACTTGCTCTGGGCTGCATTGCCTTGTGCCACAAACCCACCACCCTTCAGAAACCACCTCCAGGGAGGTGATGCCGGGATGGGGATGTGGCTTATGGTGACACAACTGGCCTCAGGGGACATTCTGGGGTCCCTAGAAGAACCCCCTTGCCCTTGCAGCCCATCAGTCACAGTGTGGGGTGCTGAGGGACCCCCAAGACAAGTCTGGGTGGAGGTGCTGGCGATGGCCGCAGCCGGCCCGCGGTGACGGGCAGGGATTTAGTGCTCTCCAAGGAAATTGAATTTGGTGTCTCTGTCGAACACAGCCGGGGAGAGTGACCTCGTATATCCTCGGGATTTATGGTTTTCCCCGGGCGTTCTCCGTGACGTGAGTAATTCTGCCGCGCTGCTCACGGGGATGGGCGGCCCCGCGGAGAGCTCAGCCCAAAGGCTGGACAGACCCCCCCCAAGGCAGCCCCTGAACCCCCCCTGGTCCCCCCGCACCTCCTGTGCCAC
>NW_010305083.1:625-3008 GCF_000700745.2 Antrostomus carolinensis | reverse complement strand
CTCCTGTGCCACAGAGCAGGGTCCCAGGGAGGGGAGCTGAGGGTGCCCGGCTGTACCGGTGGTGACAGGGAGGAGCCCACGCTGGGGACAGGGTTACGTTGGGTTGAAAGCGAAAGTCAATAAATGTGGGTCTGTTTTATGGTGCTAATAAGTGTCAGTGCAGGCACCGCTCCCTGCCCGGGCTCCTCTGTCACCGTGGGCCTTGCAGGGGCGCACAGTGTGGCCAAAGCTTGGCTGGGGGCTCCCTGCCAGTGCCAATGTCCCCAAGTCACCTCCCCATTGTCCCTTGGGGATATCACCGTGCTCAGCTGGCAGTGCCAGGACAGCTCGGTGATGCGGTTGTGCCATCCCTGGCTGCTCTCCTGGCTGGCACAGCAGTGGGGTGCCCATGGCACTCGGGTGGCATCAGTGGTGCCCAGGGGAGCCCTGGCTCTTCCCCGTGGCACATGGCATCTGCTGGCAGCACCAGCCCCGGTGCTGCTGTGCCGTGCTCAGTGCAAGCACACGGGAACTCACCAGCATCCTGCACCCTGGTATGGGGACAAGGGACCCTGCTGGAGGACACGGGGTGTGGGGGAGGCCAGGAAAGGTGTCCCCCCACTGTCACGCCCGCAGCTGCACGTCCCAGCGAGCCCTCCACATACCAGTTAATTTCACGCCAGTGCTCTTGATGGATCTCTTGTTATTTTTGGTGAGCCGAGCCATAAATTGGTGCCACCTCACTGCAGTGAGCTGGTCAGTGGGGACAGGAGAGCACCTCTGCCTGGCACAGCGGTGACACGGGCACCCTGCCCACGCCAGGGACGTGGCATGCGGGACCATGCTCCAGCTGCATCCCTTGGGATGGGGGATGATGTGTTTGGGGGGAGATGTGACGCATTTTGGGGTGGCTGTGAGTGCTCAGCCGTGTTCAACCATCGAGGGTGGTTCAACCATCTCCAGCCATCGAGGGTGCCAGTGTGGGGCTGAGGATCCCTGTATCCCCCCTACAATGTCCCTTGACCCACAGTGACCCATCCCCATCCCTGTCTCCTGCCCGCTCTCACTGGAGCCCTTCTTTCTTTCTTCCAGGCAATGCAGTCGAGGAGAACCAGAAGGTGAAAACCCAGTGGCCACGGTCAGCAGACGAGCCAGGCATCTACATGGCCCAGACAGGTACTGGCACTGCCCTGGCACGGCGACAGGCACGGGACACTGGTGGCACTGGGCTGAGGTGCCTGGCCATGGGCAGGGATGATGGAAACAGAGCAGTTCCCTTTGCTTCCTGCCCACAGACTGACTTAATTTGCTCCATTTATATATTTTTTTTTCCTTTACACCTTCCTCTGAGGGTTGTAAAGCACGAAAAGAAAAAAAAAATCTATTAATTGTTTCGTTCAAATGTATTTATTTGGCAAATCCATCTGGGTAATTTGAACGTGCTGCTCCCCCCTCCCCAGCCCCCCCTGATTTATGGTTGGAGGGCTCGGAGGCGAGCGGGAGATGGATGAGCCCCGGCGCTGGGAGAGGAGCTCCGCTCCGTGTGCCTGGCATACAGATCTGCTCCCCCCACGCTCGGGTGCTCACGGGGGTCCTGCCCCACTGGGACCTGCTGGGTAGAGTGTGGGGTGACCTCGATGGTGACCCAGTTTGGTCCCAGAGTCCCTGTGTGACGTGGAGCAGCCATCTCGCTCCAGAGCCTGCGTCCTGCCTGTCTCCAGGACAAATCGTCCCCTTTGGAGCCCTCCTCCATATATTCCATTTTAATTTAAACTGATGGCCTTTTCTTCTGGCCTGTCCAATAGCTTCAGAGACATCATCAAGCTTAATAAGAGCCGGGTTGTTGTAAATGTCAATGCTGTGCCTGGGTGGGGAGATGGAGTCATGCCGGGCTGCCCGCACTGCCCACGCTGCCCACGCTGCCCATGCTGCCCGCACCGCTGTCCTGGGTGGATGCTGTCCCCCGTGCTGGGTGCAATCCTGCACCCCGACACCTTCTCAAAGTGCTGGGTCTGGAGGGTGGCGTGGGGTCCTTCGCCACGCTTGTCTTCAGTGTCATCTCCATCACCTGTGGAACCTTGTCCTCATCCTGGCTGCTTTCCCATCCCACTCTGGGGTCTTCACTCATGGGACCTTCCCCAGCCCCCTGCTGGCTCTCAGGGTCCGTGTCTCCCACAGGGGACCCGGCGGCTGAGGAGTGGTCCCAGTGGAGTGTCTGCTCCCTGACGTGTGGGCAGGGCTCCCAGGTACGGACACGCTACTGTGCAGCGGGCTGCTCCGGGAGACACGGACCTGCAATAACACGGCCACCTGCCCAGGTACGAGGGGACATGGGGACACTGGGGGGGGCTGCACTGACAACTCGGGGGTGCCCACCTCAAGCTGGGCTCTGGGTCGGTGCCCA
>NW_010305083.1:0-208 GCF_000700745.2 Antrostomus carolinensis | reverse complement strand
GCCACGGGACATGAGAGGGCTGAGCTGCCCCGTTCTGCAAGGCAGGAGCAGGCAGGACACTGTGGGTCTCCCTGGGCCAGGTACTGGCCCGTGTGTCTGTGGTGGCATCTGTGTGTCTCAGCAGGGTCTTGGGGTGCTGCCGTGGTGGCCAGGCTGCCCTGTCCAAGCCTGGGAGGTTTCAGGGGCTTTGCACCCCAAAATACCTGGG
>NW_010305082.1:3575-13740 GCF_000700745.2 Antrostomus carolinensis | reverse complement strand
TTTATATTGACTGATTACTGACTTATCTATCAGTGATCACTGTTTTGATCACTGATCTGCTGAGTATGTATAATATGCATATATAATGCACATATATGTACATACAAATCTAATGTATAATGTACCTATCACCACATCATTGGAATTGGCAGTCCCAAATTTTTTATGCCCCTGCATCTTGCAGATCAATATTCCTGTAAAGGGTAAATATCACAGGGGGGGCACACAGCACAAAGACTTGAATCTTCAAAACTTTTATGTAGCAGACAAGGCATGAAAGCAGATTTTAGCTCTTCCCCTCCTGCCTCCCTAATTAACTCAATTTTGTTTTCTGGAACCTGTTTTACTTTTTGTACTAAAGGATATCAAGAGCTGGTCCCTTTTCATCTGTAATAAAAAATGCCTCTTACCTATGGTGTCAGACTGTAGAGGACTCCACACAGGGAAGCAGTAGAAATCCTGTTTCTTGAGCTACAGACTGGACAAGGAACTAGAGTACATACTACAGTGGCTCCAGAAGATAGACTGAATAGGATGCAGGCCTCTCTGTCCTCGTATTTATGACAGGATGAATTGGATTATTTCAGTTACATGATGGTTTCTATGAGCAAACACAAACAGATGTCAAAAGACAACACCTTTCTGTTCGTGCAATAACAGCAGATGGAGGATCGTCACGGAGCCTGCAAGGTAGGGCATCCATTTAACACTGGCTCATACTTCCTGATCACGCTCATGCTTACTTCATATCACCTCACCCAGTGCTTCTCTTACCCTATTTTTCTTTTTGGCTTGGAATCATAAAGAGTGACTGTTTTAATATGCTAATCTCCTAGAGACAAGACACGGACTGAATAGTTTCCCATCACTTTAATTAATGGATACCACGCTGTCTGGAGTTCCCAACAGTCATGGTTTCTATTTATTGGGAAACCTTTAACTCTCAGTGAGGAGGATCATTATCTGCTACTCTACAAGTGAAGTGCCTGATGAGAAGAGCATGATTAATCAGAAAGTATTCTGAACAGCTAGGCTCTTGGTGACAGGGCCATAATCAAAGAGGAAATAAGAATGTACACTAAAGCAATTTTGTGATTAACAGATACGTTGTGATTCTGGCCACTGCTGCATGCAAAGCAAAGTGTTGAGGATAAGTGGACAAAAAGTGAATAAAATTTCTTATTTCCATAATTTTTCAAATGAAACCTGAACTGAGCAGGAATAAAGCTGCAATTACCTTCTGCCTTCAGCCTATAAGAACAGTAGATGCACAACCTAGTAAGTAATGCATTTCCTTCTCCTAATTTCAAAATTACTGACACTCCTTATTCACTCCTCCATAGCCTAGAATATGTCATGTAGTAAGATTTCAAAATAAGTTTTATATTTAGCTGCAAGAAAAGCTGGGCTAGGCATGGCAAACAGGCATTGATTAGCATCAGCCTGCCAAGAAAAGTCTGCAAAAATCTTCTTGTCAAATGACAAAAAATACATCTTCTCACTGTGCTAACTTGATGATTTCTCTGTTACCTGTTTTCTTTGTTCATTTTCCTCAATTAATTAAGATGACAGCTTGTCTTGCTGTCTTCCAGGCAGCCTAACCAAGAATCATGACAGAGTAGTGATTCTATTAACCTGTCAGGGACAGTTGGAAGATCTCCAGAAGGTAAATATTACTGGTATGTTCATATCCTACAGCTTCTCTCAAAGAGAAGAAAGCAGGTGAAGGACCAAACCCCAAAAGTTCTGACTTCTTATGGATCACTGAACTACTGCATTCCTCATATCCCTAAAACACTTGCTACAATATCACAACAAGGGAAGTAAAAATATGTGATCACTGAGCTTATAAAAATACCAGAAGTTATGAAAGAACTATTGCAAAGTTAAGCTAGAGTATTAATTTTTTACACTTTCACAGTAAATAAAATACACTTTAATCCTTTTTCACTGGCAGATAAGCTACCTTAGGATGTAAGAACATGCATCCAAATAGTTTGCTGTGAAGTGGTGTCCTGCAACTTTGTACCTTAACTAACACCACAGCAACTTTTTTGTGTGCCATATTCTAAGAAGGGAACCTTGTGGATATATCTATCACAGGTGCTGTCACTCTTGAATTATTAGGTCTATGCCTAAAGGCAAAAGTATCTTGAAAATTACTTGAGACATATTCTCCATGGCTGTAATCCGTGTACAGCCCTTCACATTGGCAGAGAGTGGGTGTAAAATACAGCAGCACTTTTCAGCCACTTTGTCTTCATTACGCACAGTTGTTAATGACTGTAAAGGTGCAGAGCAATGGAGAATCTGGCACTTTATAAATATTAATTAGCAAAGAATTACACTGCCCCTTTGTGGTGCTAAGCATTATCATTCCCACTTTATAAATGGTGCTCCAGTCATGGAACAAAGTTAATTTACTAGTTCATAACAGCACAAGACAATGACAGAGCCAGGAATAGAATACAGACACCTCACAGTTACTTGTTAATCCTGTGAGCCCCACAGTTCCACTTATTTAGTGTTTGCCTTTCTTACCATGTCTCTTCCCCCAAACAGCTAAAATGACATCATATTGCTGTCTCTTTACCTGGGGAAAATATGTGAAGATTGCCTGCAGTAAAAAGCTGTCAGTGTCACAGCACAACACAGTCAGCCAGGGATGGTTTCCCCTGGGACAAGAGGTGTGACAGCCAACAAGCAAAACCAGCAGCTCTAAGGGGTTTTCTGTAGACAAAAGGTTGGTCTAAAAATAAGTATTGTCATGTTAATTGTGGTACTTCCATTGACTGTCCAACATTAAAAGGCTTAAGAACACACCCTGTACAATCTAATGACTGAGATATATTATAATTTCTGGATAAATCTCAAAGATTCAAAGGGTTGATAGTGCACCCTGAAACCTTGATATTTTGACAAATCTTGGATTTTTGTGACTGGCAATGAAAAGAAAGCTCTTCTGTGTTCTGCCCAGAAATACTGGGGGTGGGGAAATATATAAAAATAAAAGCAATTTCTCAGAAAAAAAAAGGTGTTCTCTCAGTATTTGACAATACCTGCCACACCAAGGCACTTACCTATAAACGGGACAGTGAAAATGAACGGTTTACGAACAAAATAAAACTACACAACTGTTCTTTAATCTCCTCCAAAAACCAAATCACTTTCCTATTTTAGAGATGGCTTGTGTCATTTTTTATTTCATTTGAGCAGACTGAAAATTTCCCTATTAGAATTCCACTATCAAAAGTCTCTGTTAGTTTCAAAAGCACAAATATAGGACATTGGTGGCTCCAGATTTTGTTCAACAAAGCTCATAGTCACATTTCTGTATTGCAAGATAGCTCATGCTATCTAATCTGATCCTGATGAAGAAACCTTAAAGTTCAGATGAAGGGACATCACAATCCACCACCAAGTACAAGACTTAGTCAAATACTTCTGGAATAAGCAAGAGGACACTATTCTGAATGCAACTTATTGCTGAAAGGAACTCCCTTCTGATAAATTCTAAATGGCTAAAATTCAATGATTTGGGGACCTCTCAAAATAACCAGTTATCCATACCTGACATGAACTGCTAGAGAAGCCAAGGACAGAATGAGTAGCAGAAGCTTACCTTCTCATCTCTACAGGTGGTAATGAAAGTATCAGCACGGAGGTCTACAAATACAACCCCAGGTGCTCTAACTTAAGTTGGGAACAGCCCTGCTTTCCAGCTAGTCACAACACTGGGACACACTGAGCTTTAGCATTCTGTGCTGCACTCACCTTAAACAGAATTTCTGTTGGCACAAAAGGCATAATGCATCTCTGTCTGCTACCACTGAAAATCTTCCTCTTGACCTCAGCTAGCAATGTTCAGGTATGAAATTTCTGCAAGTGACATCTGGAAGACAGTAAAAAACAGTCAGATTTGTTGGACTCTGGGTTCTGCAGTTACACATGTTGTTTAAACTGTCTAAACAAATAAGCAAACAGACTACATGGAATCATGTATTTCATCCCTGGTGTTATTTATCTGGGATTCCCAGACAAATCATTAGAAGAAATGCTTGGTTGTTTCTTGACAACATTCAAAAGCTAAATGTCAGCTGAACTATTAAAAATTCTTTATTGATCATTTAAGCAGTTTTAGAACATGATGGAAAATAGTGAATAATCCCCAACATTGTTTTTACTTGTAAAATTCCTGTAATGAGTCAATAAACATTCATCTGAAAAGGAGTAGGGGACGTATTAAAATTTCAACTTGACAGTTCTTAAAAAAAACATAAACTGGAGTAGGAAAGATTAGGTTAACACTAGGGGTATAACTCACAATAACAGCCAAAGAAAAATACACTTCCCTGTTTTTGGTCCCCGGTATCCAGTGTCTGTTTCATCCAAACAACTGAACATTGGATCTGCTATTTACCTTATTCAGCTCTCACCTCAAGCAACCTCTGTGATAGATCTCCTGGGTTTCCATTTGCTTCTTGGACCTGACAGCATAAAAATACAGCAATGTTATTCTGTGAAAGATCTTTCATAGAAAATGTATCTCAAGGCAGCACTCAGACTTAAATTAAACATTCCACTACAATACAGAAGAAAGATGTTATGCTGCCGACCTAATCTGAAAAGCAGTAAGAACTATATGAGGGACCTGCATGCTTACTGTGTCTTGCTACCTATAGGAAAAGTGCTCAGTTTGCCAGTAAAAGTGCACATTGTTCCCTGATAACACTAGTCCTGCTAAATGCATCTGAAAACTAGCTTGGACAATGCACTGAGCTGGCTTTTCATAGACATGAAACACCCTTGCACTACCAAATGAAAGAACAGAAGTAATGGGGATCTGGTATGGCTCTTTACTCAGCTAGTAGCTAGGATCCTCTGTTAAAAAAAAAACAACAACCCAACCAAACAAACAAAAAACCACAATTCTGATTAAAAATGAATATTGTGATCTGAGTCCTGTCAGCTGCCGGAGCTGTGCTGTACAGTGATAAGGCAGAGTCAGAAAAGCAAAGTACCACACTTTCTGCATCCTAGCTCTAGAGTAAATCAGCATCAGTTCACTACCCAGCACAGCCTATAGAGGCAACAAATTGATCTTTGTCTCTGCCCTCAAATGCAGGTAAAAAAGCCATGGCGTGCATTTGTACTTTGGCCATTCTACTTTTACTAAGAACTGGTGGCCATATTCCATGGTACCTGAAAATTACTCCCCAGCTACCTTAACCCTAATACCAGCCATAACTCTATTAATGACTGTTATAATCATTTATTCACTATTAAAAGATTAACACCTACTTAATGATGCCAATTATCTTTTATGCTTTATTTCATGCTTTCTCTAATACTTGAGAGAAGCCTTTTTTAAATGTCTGCAAAATCTCCCCTGATTTTTTTATCTTTTTTGTTACACCACAGAAACCTTCACTTGAATTTAGCTGTTAATTCTTATGTAGTCTACTACATCCTTTTCACCTCCTGAACTTCCCTCTCTTCAACACCCGGCTTTTTACTTATACTTAGAATGACCCTTGTAATAGGGAACACATTTCTGTTCTCAGTTTACCTTCTTCAGTAATATGATGACAAACATCAACAAGAAAATGAGAAACTGCAGTTTCCATAGGAAGCAGATGATTGAAACTTCTCTAATATTTTTAATATGAAGAAAACCTAGCAGCTAGTTTAAAAAAAAAAAATCAGTGAAACTTATAAACTGGATATAACAATTTCATATTGGAGGATTAAATAACGTCATTGCTACAAGTACAATGCAACAACAGAAGATGATGTAGTTTGTTTAATAATATTGCTTTGTGCTGTGAGGTACGATTTTGCTAATTCCTTCCCAGAAAAAGAGGCAGGACTGTGCAGCATTTTATTTTGCAAGCTCCCTGTGAATATCCATTTCAAGAGTGTTTGATCCTGGATTGAATCAAAGCCCAATGGTAATTTAGTGGAGACTCCATGTCTCTCCAAGCTGATGACAGTCACTGGTGTTTTGACTTAGACAACAGTTAGTGTTCCTGCACAAACAAGATGCAACATTAAAAAAAATAAAAATGGTTATGTTTTAAACTTCTGCAAATGACCATATAGAGAAGACTCAGACATATTACACCAGAAAGCAGCATTTTGCCCTGTGTTGTAGAAGACACCACAAGAGTGCCAGTGACTAATATTTTTAGGGTAATACTTTCTGGGTAAAACCACATCAGCACATTTGTAGAGCTGTAACAGAGAGGAAGAGTTCGGGCTGTCACCTCTTCAAATGTTATCAGCTCCCACTATTGGTTTCAGGATTGCACGGTCTGACAGCTTTTCCTGTGTCACTAAAGGGCACAAAGCCTCTAGGATAATTATTCATTTGATGCAGGCTCTTTCTCTTCCTTTAATAGATATTAAAAAAACAAACATTGGCTGCAGATGCACTTCATGTGAAAAAAGACAGCCCTTGCCTTCACCCAGAAGCAGAAACAAGCAGATGGTGACCTCACTATTAATGGCTCATAGCAGGAAAAATTCCCATTGGCACAGAGGGGTCTGTGACTTTGGGGAGAGCACACGGCATTTCATAAAGGCAGTGCTGAGCACCACCACAGTGTCCTTCCCACTGTGCTTAGGGGAAATTCATTAGCCTACAACAACGGTCTACACATAACACCCTTGAGTTTCCCAGTCCACGGTCCCATTTCTCTCTTTCTTGCTTCAGCGTGTGAATTTGGCCATGTCTCCCTTTCTGCACACAAGTAACACACACTTAAGAGCTTCAACAAAAGCTAAGCAGCGAGAACATTCTGAAGCTGTGACTGAACAGATCTGCTTGACACCAGTATCTGACCCAAAAGCAAACTGAGAACGATGGATTCGACACTACAGTCTAATACTATGTTCAAATTGAGAAACATAACAAACAATGAAAATTAAATGCTACAGAAACAACACATATAACCATAAGCAATGCACTTTTGGAAAGGTAGCTTTGCATCTCCTCAAAAATTAACTCTGTCAACTGTAATTGCTCTTAATAAAAGCAGTCACCTCTTAACAGAATATATATTTTTAATATTCAATTAATAGTGACAGGACCTCCTTGCCTACCTGACATGTCAAAGAAAGGAAAAATAATGCCGTCCTCCCGCTTCCTTATTATTAATTACACTTACTCAATATTCAAATATTATGAGCTTCTTCTGCTGCCTCCTCTAAATGTCATAATATCACTGTTACTAATACAATGTAAAAATGGTTACGTGTTTCTGAATTTAACTTATGCTGATGGTGTTGCACAAGTGCTGTGACTAAACTCAGTGAGAGGCCATAAAGGAAGGAAAGGGAATTTTAATTTAGTCAAAACTTATTTGACTCACTCACAGTCCTTCTTTCATGGCTTTAACTCATTCATTCTTTTATGATCACTCTTTCATATCCATATATTTACAAGCATGAAGTAATCTGGCCATGATGGACAAAGACAATAGTTGTCAAGTCCTCATAATGTCTTCCAGGTCCTTCTTACATTGGAGATTATGACCTAATGTTTGGATGCACCTTTTATACCTTTAAGGCTTTTCAAAGGGTACTTTCAAAGCCTTTAAGGCTTTTCAACCTCAAAACTAACAATGACTGTGAAACACTGTCTCTTTATATCGTCCTATCTGTCTGAATCAACAGGCAACACTGATGATTTACTCACTGTCTTTTGTCTCCTTATCTGGGTGGTTTATATCTCTAATTCTTTACCTTCCTGCCATATTTTCTTTAGATAAGAAAAGCCCAGCAAGAATATACTTAAAGATGAGGCAGAGCCTTTTTTGAAAGGTTCTATGAAGGGAACTTTGCAGAGAACAACAAACACTAACTGGTTAATTATGCAATGCTACAGGTTAGGAATAGCACGTGACTCAAAAGAAGTCAGGACTGGAAGGATCCTCCTGCTGCACTTCCCGATTTGTTTGGAATTAGAAACGGCAGACTTTATGCTGATGTGGTCCCCAAGCACTAGGGCCAGATGTGATGAACACTTGTAGTTCTGAGACCACCTGCCAGCAAAAGAATAGAAGTATCATTAGCTGAACATGGCAAAGGCACCTGCTGATAAGATGCACTTCTGCATAACAAGTGACTAAACTACATTCCCTAAAACTCTAACTAATGTCATGACCTAAAACACCACTATTAATTTTTCATGCAGATTGTCTCACTTGTGTGTGATTGTGCACGTCTGTGAATGCTATGAGCAGGTGTTAGAAAACTCAGAGATGAGCAGCAAGAATTGGAACGAGCTGGGAAAAAAATCCATCCTAAGTGACAATATAAATACATCTTTAGTCCCACATATGGTTGAGAAATCCACCCTCAAGACACCAGACTCCATTTCCTCTCACAATCCACGCATCCTAACAGATTTTGTGAAGCACAGGACCACAGTCAAAGTCAGCTACATTGCTTAGGTCTCTTCCTACTTGCACCATGAAGAAAAGAACTCCATATTTCAAACAACCTGAGTCATCAAGTACTTCACAGACTTAAGCGCATACAAGCACAGGACCACAGTCAAAGTCAGCTACATCTTCCTACTTGCACCATGAAGAAAAGAACTGCGTATTTCAAAGAAGCTGAGACATCAAATACTTTACAGACTTAAGCGCATAAGCAGAAGAGTAGGTAAGAAAAATACAGAGGTCAGAAAAGGAAAAAAATATGCATTTTGTGTTAAGAGTCACTGAAACCAGCCGCAGTGTCAGTACAGGAGGAAGCACTAAGATAGCAGAAGCTGCAGAGCAAAGGTTTAACTTTGGGGAAATTATTGTTAGTTCCACCATCATGTCAAAACCAACAGAAAGCCACACCAAAGATCAGCTGTGGGTTTCCTTTGCAGACAGGAACTATAAAAATAATAAATGCCCAGAAATGATTGATTTGTAGGAAGCTAGTACTTGTTAGAGATTTGATCTGCATCTGCCTAGACCTTTTTCTATAGAAAGGCAATGTAAGAAGACAAAAGACTTCTAAATTGAAGAAGGGACAGGTTATATAAAAGACCATAAGTAACTCAGCTTTTAAAGTGTCAAAAATTCAAAGTGACTGCATCAGACAGCAGAAAGAAAATGAAACAGTTTCATAAACTCTCCCCTCTGCTCATCATGTCTTTGGAGACAGATCCTTGCTTGCAGGCATAGCTTTGGATGGCTCAGTGGCTTTCTGAACTGCATCAAACTCTGCCAGTCTCCTCTGATCCCAAGGAAGTTCATGTGGTTATCTCTGGGTTCTGCTGACTGCTCCTCTGGAAAGCCTCTGTCCCTGTGGGCTGCAGCCTCCCAGGCTGCACTGTGACTCTCCTCCTGCCACACCTGCCAGCCCTGGAACCTTCTCCCCCAAACAGGACCCATAGCTCCCCAAAGCCACACCCAACCTTTGCTGTCCTTTCCAAGGGCTCTCCTTTTCCAGCTACTTCTTGAAGGGACACAGTATGCAACTGAGAAAACAACACAAATACCATCTGTCGCATGTGGGAATTTTAATTTGTGCATGCATTGACCTGAGACAAGCTCTGTAGGCAAGGACTGAACTACACACCATCTCTCTGGTTGAGCTGAGAGTAATAAATTTGCTTCCTCTAAGCCACTTTCTTCAGGATGGAAGTTTCTTACCCTGCCCTATGGTGAGAATGAATGTGCTGTAATTCAGTTTGTATTCCCTGTACCGTATTCATTCACAACTGCTCCCCATCAAGTGATGAATTCAATAGAGATAAAGTGAGGAAAAAGCCCAGTTGCACCAAATCACAGACAATCCTGAAAAAAAAGTAAAAAACCCTCCAGATTCAAGAGTCATACTCTTAAAGCCCTGAGAGGAAACTTGGTATGAATTCCCTATGCTTAAGGAATGGAAGATGCTAATTTTCTGGAGGGCTGGGAAAAGGAAGACAGTTCTTTTTTGGAAGTTGTAGCTGGGGTACACCTAAATAGTTCTTAAAATTAGAAGACTAAACCTTTGGCACACCCTACTCCAGCCTGTGGGCAATGACAACCTACCTGATTTTAAAAGCTTTCAAACTCAGGTTGTCCAAAAATACATTATCATGGTAGGTCCCTTCCAAGGGAAATATTCTATTCTATTCTATTCTATTCTATTCTATTCTATTCTATTCTATTCTATT
>NW_010305082.1:0-3412 GCF_000700745.2 Antrostomus carolinensis | reverse complement strand
GAGCCATATCCTGATTTCACACTGTAGGGGAATTATAAGGGGATGGCAACTTCCATTATCTGTTTGATTGCTGGCCACTGCGATGTCTTTAGCAAACAATCTGGGTATTTTCACTGCAGTCAAACCTTTTCAATAACTGTAGGCATGAAGACCTTCCACTCTTTGGGGAAAAAAAAAAAAAAAAGGTAGCAGCAGTAAAATAAAAAGGTGGATGACAAGAATCACACAGGAAAACTCCACAGAGAGGATCACACCAAAATGGAACCCCAGTAGAAAAGTGAGGCCATTTAAAAATGTTGGTGAAGTAACAGTTCCAGCAAATGATCTGCAAGTCTGGAGTATGAGGAAATTGCTGACACTGTTGACTTTGTGCTTTAAAATAGATTTGGAAATATGCCAATAATGTAGATGCAAAGAGGAACTGCATCTTGAATTGAGAAGGAATCTTAGTCTTCATTTCCTCTTAGAGTGTCTACTGAGACAGCTGTCTACGACAGCACTTCCTTCCAATTACAGTTTTTTTGCAATATGACTTGTGTAGTAGGACACAGGTTATAACTCAGCTCAGATCATTCTCTGTAGAATATTCAACAAGCCATCACATCTGTAAGTCAGAGGAAATGAGGACCATATCTCTAACCAGTGATTTTAGAAGTAAATCTCTCATATTTGTCATTCACAGTACTTTAAACTGACATAAGATACTCTGAAGAGTCTCATTAACTATGCAGAAGAGAGGTTTCATCAGCTATCTCTCCACAAATATTTTTATTTAGAAGTCTGTTCACCTCTAGCACCTGATAATCACTACATAAATTAGAGTGAGACCTGGATGGTTACTGCCATTCCTGTTACAGTAACAACTCCACAAACACTCACAAGTAGTAGACAGACATTGGTTGCTAGCTTGTCAAAACATTTCCAAGACAAGCTACCAGAGATAAAGCTTCTGCCTCCGACAAACCTTTAACCATGACAGCCAGATGATGATAGTGAGACAGCCTGCACCTTGCAGCAGGACTGAAGATGCCTGATTTTGATAGTCTGACAAGCAGCACCAGAGGTATCTTTCTTTACTATGGATTGCAACCAGTTAGCATTAGTCAACAACTAGGAGGGATGTAAAAGGACCCTTCCATCAACAACAGAACTAAGAGCTGAGTAAATGCAAGAAAGAACACAGTGCTTCTCTAGGAGGGAAATTAACATTTTCATAGCATTTTACCAGAGACACCTCTGAAAAGCTGAGAAACAAGCACTACTGAAACCTGCAAAACTTTTTGTCTTTTTCCTTTTTCCAAAGGAACTGTTTTACTAGTGTACCTCTTCAAACCAGCACAGCTTTATTAATTATTTAAGAGCTCAGAAAACTAGTGAGAGATAGTTCTGATCACTATATCAGTGTCAATTTTGTAATTAATTGCAATTTTCTATAGTAATCTTTCTGATTCTAGCGAAGCAGCTGTGAATCTGGAGCCACAATACTCTATAACAAACCAAGTGCCTCCTCTTTGAGATACACATAATTACCGTGTCAGGTGACAAATGTGACAGCTACATTGATATTACAGCCAGAAGTGGTACAAGTGTCCCTGCAGCTAAGACTGCTTTTCTCTTGTTACCCTTTATATTGAACAGGAAGCCAACGAAAGTATAAGACTCTGTATTTCTGGCAATGAAAAATTACAGACTTATTCAGCAATTTCTTAAAATTCCAGCAAATTGGCAGTACAGAAATCAGGCAGGTGTCTTGGCTATCCAGTTCTCATTAATCTGCCCTCTGGCATGTGTCAGTGCTCTTAGAGAATTTTGTATTATGCTTTAATAAAGCTTTTCAAGACCTATTGAATGTATAAGTAATTTTTCACTGAAGAACGTCAGCTAATTATTTTTTCCTTGAATATTTTTTTAAAGAACAATGAGAGAGTAATATTTTGTCATCACTCAGATGCATGTTATTAGATTTGTCTTTAGAGGACAGCAAACAACCTATACAATCCCATTCAGAAATTTAAACGAACCAACTCCTATAAGTTATCATACCTATGTCATATCATTCATCTACAAATTCTAAAGTATTAATGAATAAGAAACAGGGTTGAATCAGACAGAAAAAGAAGCTAGCTCCCTCAATTGAACCTCCAAAGAATATATTCAGGGTAATGTTATTCTTTATTTCCACAGCTGTATCTTTATTAAACTGTTATATCAGTGTCTCAAAACAATAAAATATTGCTGAGAGGGAGCAGATGGTAAGAGGGCTATGTCCCCAGTATCTCCATGTGGGTGTGTATGCTCTTTTTAGCCCAGTTTTGGACTTAGGAAAATATAGTCTAACATAACATCTATTTTTGTCCTCTTTCCATACCATTAACTGGTCCTGTTAGAAGAAGTCTAATGGTATTGTTTAGAAGTGTTCCACTCTCATGATTTTCCTTATTAGAACCATTGCCCTCTGCAGAATTATTGGTGTGATTCTAATTAGCTTGCAATGCCTTCAATTAGAGAATCCATAGTTGCACCAGTTAAAAAAAATAATCCTGGATCTCATCAATTTAAAGATTAATAAAGCCTCAGTATTAATTCTCACAGTCTGCTCATTTCCAACATAAATTGTATTTGATGTGGAGAAAGGAGAAGTGTGAAGTGACAAAAACTGTGCCAATTCAAATGTCTACAGCACACACAAATGAAATGTCAGTTAAATAGCTCTGATAAATTCTGATGTTTCAGAAAGGTCATCTATTTTGTTTCTGCTAGCGCATGGGCAGTTTGCCTGGCTTAAGTAGTAGAGAAAAGCAGGTCATATTTTACAGGGAGAGAACCATCTGAAGAAAGGAATAACCATTTAGCACATCCGCCAAGAAGAAACACCAGAAGGAAACATTTCCATGATCTATTTCATATAATTCCCTGCAATTATATTTTCTTTAACAGGTGCACTGCAGGACAAGTGTGTTCTGTCAGTTCACTGTAGATTAAAATCAATGAATCAAGTGCACCACAAATTCTGTTCTGCTTGCTTTATAGATTTTAAGGAACTATATAGCTACACCTGAGTCTTTGCTGCCTCTCTCTCAAACATGTTTTGTCATTTTTCATAAATGAAACTGTGAACAAATTTTGTGCTTACTCAATGGAAGCACATCAGGCAAGACCAAGACTGTCAGAAAGTTTACTGTGCAGAACTGTGTCCTTTTAACTTCTCAACAGCTAAATGAAACATCACATACTCTACCCACCCTGATGGACCTTCAGGACCTTGGGCAGAGGTATCCTAGAAACTATGACAATGGACACTACTTCTTTCTTCTCCATATTCTTCTTCATGAAATCTTTGCAGAACTAATTTCTAGATTAATTTCTAGATTTATCTTCCTTTTCCTCTACTAGAAATTTAAGGGGACAGGGA
>NW_010305081.1:0-561 GCF_000700745.2 Antrostomus carolinensis | reverse complement strand
CCTGAAGCTGCTTTGTGACAGCTCCAAATTTCACAGGGGATGTCAGATGGAACTCACCTGTAATGGAGATGTTTACTGTATGCACTATGGAGTCGGAATAGTGTGTGATGCAGAGGAGAGGATTAGCATGTGATTGTAATAATTTTACCTGTGTTAGTCATTTTCATGTCTGGTGAATGTTATTTTAGGGGTAAAAATCCTTATCTTGTTTTTTGACTTAAAATATGAAAAGTGCTGAGACTGGACAGGCAAAAAGGGCTCAGCATTCTTTGGCTTAGTGCAGAGCCAGGAGAGCTGCAGTGTTCATGAGTCTGTTACCCAACTACCCTTCACTTCTGCTGACTTGAATCTGAAGTCACACAAAAAACTCATTAAAGGAACTAGAAAGAACTCATACAGGAGCAAGGGAAAAATGTTTCAGAGGGCAGATCTGCAAACTCTTCTGTGTCCCAGCCCAGACATGCAGTTATGATGGAGCTATAAGGAAAAGATCCCTCCCAGAGTGAAGAAAGGACTCTGAGAGGAGAGTTTCCACCCCCAAGGAAAGGCTCAGCACTCCCT
>NW_010305080.1:0-25461 GCF_000700745.2 Antrostomus carolinensis | reverse complement strand
CTTTGCGCTCTGTAGCGCTGGCAGCGGCCTTGGGGCGGCCCCAGCCCGGGGTTCCCGCCCGGGGAGGGCCGGGCCCGGGGGCTCCCCTGCGTGTCCCCAGAGCTGGGCTCGTAAGCTCTCGGCATGAGCCCCTGAAAGCCGCCTGCCTCTTTGCGGGTAGGTGCAAGCTGTGTTGAAAATAAGTGCTGTTCTAGAGAGGTTGCTGTGTGCTTTAAGTTTGCTATAATATATTGAATATATCATCAAAACTAATGTTTTGCTACTGTGGCAGGGGTACAGAGCTTGAAAGCAGCCTGTGGTGTCAGGGAGAACCTGAAACTGGCTACTACTCAGAAGTTTTCCCTAAGTAACATAATGGGAATAAAGTGAATTTCTTCTACTGTACATTATAGGCTTGTAAGTTTTGCCACTTCTTGTGATGAATGTTTCTATAAATGTTCAGGTATTTTCATCTGATGTTTCTTTTTGAGTGATATGCCTGTAGGCAGTTCCTCCAGGAGGAGATACTGTGTATCAGTGACCGTAGGCAGTGCGTGTCCATTGAAGAACATCCAGGTATTGTCTGAAAAAAATGAAGCCAAAACATCCCTTGTCCTGGCCAGTCAGTAACTCCTGATGAGGTGGTGCTGGCCTGCATGTTGGGAGGGGGAATGGACAGCTGGAGTGGTGCTTTCTGCCAGAGGACCTTCTCATGGTGGGCAGTACCTCTGGTAACTGGGATTTTTAGCTTATCCCAGCCTTGTATTTATTTGTGATGATAACACCTGCCCTGCAGCTAGTTTGATGCGTGCTCCTGGAAGTGTCATGGAGATGGATGTGCTGAAATGCCACCTCCTGTGCTGCTGAGGCTGCCACTTCTGTGCCCTGTGCAGCCTGCCGAATGCACGCTTCGGGGCGCCTGTCTGTCACCTCTGCTATTGCCTGGGCTGGATGGGTACATCCATTGAGCTCTGCAGTGTGGGTGACTGGTTTTCAAGAACAGGCATACAGGAGTAAGTTTTTGTAGGACAGTGCCAACTTGGCAGCTTAGCCATCACTCCAAGCATCCTGCCTGTAAGATAGTTGTGTCCTGGTTCTGTGTAGTTATATCCAGGACATATAAAAGAGCAAAATGGGCTTTGTCTTGTTCCAGGCGCCCTCTGATACAGAGGAGGCACCGGCAGGAACTGGAAATACAGGTGTTTTCCAATGTCCTTTGTCATGGAAGAATCTTCATGGTCCATGTAGTTACTCTGCAGTAGCTGTCTGTCCCCTCCACTTCCTGAGTCACTGCATGGACAAATGTGAAGTTGGGGAAGCTCAGTTTGCCTTGTATAGAACTTAGTGAATTGTTTCTTTGAACGGAATGAAGCCCCAGGTTTGCTTTTGCAGGAAAATAGCCCAAAATAGCTATTCCTTACTGCCTGGAAAACGCAATATACCGTGACAAAAAATGTAGACAAAGATGAGCTGCCACCTGCTGGCTCTGTAAAGCTTTGGGCTGGGGAATGTCTGCTGGTTGGTGTACCCTGGTTGGTGTACCCTACCCCAGGCTGGAGATTCAGAAAGCTTGGCTGGGTTTCTGAGAGCTTTCTGCTAAGAAAAGCAGCATTGGGCTGTTTATCAGAGTTATCTTAAGGCATTACAAAAACATTGTAAGGAACCTGCTGGGATTATGATTATATTTACTCATTTTTCTCCTAGCTTTGGTAAATAAAGATAGCTCTTTCAAGTGCAGCCCATTCTTCATAAACAGTTCTGTATAATCTGGCACACTGGAAAATAAAATTGTTGCCATCGTAGAGGTTCCCTGGGGAAATGCTCAGATTAGGCTTTTCCAGGCAGCTGGGATGGTCTGGGGCCCGGGGGGGTGCAGGAATTTTTTTGACAGCCCTGTGGACCCCCCTGCTCCGGGTCGGGTTCACCCAGAGGCTGGGTGGAAGGAGGCTCCAAAGGAACAAATGAGATTCAAGTGAACTCTGAAAACATGCTAGCCAAAACCGGCTCGGTTTGTTTTTCATGATGTCACTTCTATTTTAAAATCCAAGTTGTGGAAACCACTTACAGTGGACTTTAACAAGACTGTAGTTTCCTGTGGGCAAGATATTTCTAAAGAGTTACTCCTGTTAGGGTCCCAAGAAATTGTGTTCTTAAGTGTAGTAGTAATTTCTGGGGAGGGGGTGGAATTTTTGAAAGAAAATTGGAAGATAGCTATTTTTAGAATCTTTTGGGTTTTAAAAATACACTTTCAGAGAGAAGAAAACAAAAATATTTTAACTTGTTTGTAAGAGGTATGTGAAGGTTGTTTGACAGTCTTTCAGAGGATGATTCAGGTAATTATAAAATGACCTAAAGTAAAGTTACTGCTTTCTTCTAATTTCCTTAGTTGTTCATTGATTTCTCAGATGAAGGAATAATGGCAAGATTTTTGTCTTTGTGATGTCCAGCAGGATATCTTCATTTCTGATTTTTCAATTTCTCTTCTGCTTAACAAAAGGAGAATGGAAATTTGATTGATTGGAAGCGATGGCTTTGTTTCCATTTCCCTAGATGTTTCTTATGTAACTATAAGTTGCTAAAGTGAAGAATTTGATTTACCTTATAGTTATATATCTGGAAAAAAGAAATAGTACTATCCCTTTTGACTTCTAACATATGTAATGTTTTTATGGTAAAGCTAAGAAGGATACTTAGAAGAAAATGAGCTCTGCTTATCAAAGAAGTGCAAAGTATTTGCAAAGCCAAAATTGATGGTTACAGTTTTGCCTGCGGTTTTGCAGTGAGATGTGCCACAAATATTCACAGTCAAAATTAAACTGCTCCTTCTAAAAACTTGTAATTTGTTACACGTGTCTCTCTATGCTGCACTGCTACAGTGAGTGACAGAAAGCAAATAGAGTACTAAATGTGTTTAATGGGAGGTGAAGGGGCTTGTTTGATTAGATTAGAGCTTCAGCTGGCCTTTATGCCCTTTTTAGGCAATGAGAATTCCTGATACCATGTTTTAAAACCTGATTTCTAGCACGTTATATATGCTGTGGTTTCTTTTGTAGGGAATGTTTGTGAAAGTTATTATCAAGCAATCTCTGTGTGGTACCGACGTGCTAATCAGTGCTATCATCATAACTTTTTGAAGATGTTTCATGTTAAGTATGCTTTCATATTTTAAAAATACTTTTGATTGATAGTTATTAGAAAATATGTCAAAAACTCTTTAAATTTCCCAGGCCACATGTGATTCTTTTCCTCTTCCTGAAGTGAAGATTCAGTTACAGAAGGAGTGGGTGTTTTTTCTCTGGTGCTTTACTTTTTTTTGTGTGTGTGTGTGTGTGAACACTGTAGCTTAGGATTTGAAATGGCTACTTTGATCATATTATAGAAACAAGTGAAACTAAGGGCTATGACCTGTATTAATGTATTATAAAGATGAGTAGTTTTCCAGTGTAAAAACATACTGATGTAATAAATAAAAGGTAATTAATTCAGGGTGACAGCATTTTACAGCGATTCGTGGAGGGGAAATGTGGCCTACGTGAATGTACTATATGGTTATGCAGTGCTGCCCTCTGCCAGAGTAAGGGGAGCATTATTCTGCCATATGCTAACTATTCTACTCCTTATAATTACCCATTAAAACTACACCTCTTAATATTTGAATGCAAATGGACATGCAGAAATGTGGTAAATAGCCGCGTGTTGATGTAGGATTCAGATGGTGTAGCCTGGTCACAAGCAATGCTGTGTAATAGGCTGCAGGAAATGTTTTTCTCTTGTGATAGTGTGTAATGGCTTAAACTGTAAGGAAGGGCAAAACATTAAGGCTCTAGGAATGAGAAGTTTGCATGCAGATTGTGTGGCATCTGCTGCAGCTATCAACTAATTGTCCTTCAGCTATTATGCACCTGGAGAAACAAATACCACGAGACTATGAAAACTGTGGGAGGTGGCATGCTGGACCGCAGAGACACTCCTTTAGTTACTTTTGGAACATGGCTTTGAAAAACATAGGTGTGCTACCCTCTACATTTTCTGCAGCCATTAAACTCGAATGTTCTCAGCTCTGTGGCCTCTTGCAGAAGGTCCAAGCTCTTCCAACATGATTGGTTTTAATTCAGAGCAAGCCAGACACTGGTCTTCTGACATAATTTACCATGAAATTGAGAATTCTTCCTGGTTTTTATTCTGTTCTAGAGAACTTTAATTAAGGTGGTAGTTCAGCTTTGGAATTACATCTTATTGACGTCAACTGTGGTTTACAAGTAAGTTCTAGTGTTTATATGAGTTTTAAAAGCAGACATCCTGAAAATAGCTCCTGAAAATATGTTCCTCTTTTAGGTGTAGGTGTTGGTGTGAACTGAAAATTTACTGTTCTTGCAGAGGCAGTTGTTAAAACCAGATTTACTTTACAGGTAAACTTGAGTGAATGGTGTGGATGAACCTTTATGTGCTCATGTCTGTTCCGTGTCTCTGAACTAAAGTATCACTGTATGTAACTGTGACAGCCAGGGAGACCTTTCTTGATGTAAACAACTGAGGTGAAGGAATCATGTAAGCAGGATTCCATGGTATAGTATGTATACACTCCTTTTCCTTTTAGTTAAGAGGCAAAACTTTAAATTGATCAGTTTTTGAAATACAGTGTAAGTGTAGGTTTGGAGTAACACAGTCAGTATGTGTGGTGTGACCATCTGAACTGAACTGTTGGAGAACAAACAACACTTGCTGTATGTCTTCTGTGTTGAGTATTCTATAGAGCTAAGAAAGGGATTAGGGAGGCTAATAAGCCTGAACGTTCAGACATAGTTTTTGCTCCCCAGATATGTTACAGGCACTTTTGCTCACTTACGGAGTCATTCCATTACCCTTTTTGTGTGTGTGCTCAACTTGAAGCAGGAATTTGGCTGAGCAAAAGGAGAATCCCAGAAAATCTTACAGAGAAGTGAGAGAAGCCTACTTGTCTGTTTCAACACTGTCGTGATTAACTATTTGTTTTTTCCAAACCAAACCCTCAGAAATTGTAACTGTTAGAGAAAAGATTCCCTGTGCTCTCCTTGTCCATGAGAAGTACTATATAGACTCTACCTCTTTTGAAGGAACCCAATTTCCTCCAAGTACAATATGTAGTGAGCAGTTATACAGTCTCTCCTGTATTTTTAATTGTTTTTCTGGTAGCAGAATTGTTGCTAATTAGGAGTTGTATTTCCTAAGCCTTTCATCAAGGTATTTTAATTTTCCTTGGACAGAACAGAGTGTTACTTCAATGGCAGTGCTATAATTAACTCAGAGGCAAACTTCCTTTGTTCCCTCTGTAGGTAATACGCAGGGATATGAGTCAGAAATAACTAATTAGTTTGTTTGTAGCGAAGTTCTCCTTTACTGCCCTCAAACAGCAGCAGCAACAATGAATGTAAAGCATCTCAGCTCATCTTTTGACTGCAGTATCTGTAAAAACCAATGTTGTTATTTTGGACACATAAATACTAGGTATAGTTGGTATCTCCTCCCTCCTACCCCACAGCCTGCCCTACTCCATGGAAACTATGGTCTTGGAGTTCTTGTCGAGAAAACTGGGTACTGGCATTCATCTGAAAAAATATATATAGCTTAGTTACTGATGGAAAAGGACATGGCAGGATGGGATTCTTGTCAGTGAAGAAGCAAGGTGTAGACAGCATCCAAGCACTCTTTGTTGTAGAATAACAGATAGATATGAATACTGGATGAAAAAGCTTTCCTTTCAGAGATGTATTTGGAGGTTGAAGATGACTTTTAGTTGGGATATCTACCTTAACTATGGTTATTTCTTTTTAAAACTTTTTTTTAATAGATCTAGTTAAGAGTAAGGCTTGGATTTTGAAGTGTTTGAGCAACTTGCTACTGTCCAAGTCATGACACTCCCATTTCGAAAGGACTTGGACAAGTACAAAGATCTTGATGAGGATGAAATTCTTGGCAAACTTTCGGAAGAAGAACTGAAACAACTGGAAAATGTTTTGGATGATCTTGACCCTGAGGTAGGTATTAGCCAAAAGGCGCTTTATTTTTTTAATCTTTTCAGAAACTATTCTGAAATAAATTGAGATTCTTTTGGTTTTACTTGTACAATATGCTTTTGGATAAAGTTTTTTCCTAGTCTGCTAATGATCTTATTTACAGATATATATGTGTATATAATGTTTCAACTGTTTATTTCCTGTTTGCAACGTGAATGCCACTGCAGTAGAGGAAAATGGAAGAAGGGATTGTCAGGAAGAGCTTTCTGGGATTTATTTATAAATAAAAATTGCTCTTAGTCCTGTTCTTGAAAATAAAATTTATTTAGAAAGGCCTGTTTAACTTTCCTGTTTCCAGTGTTGTCTCATAAACAGCCCTTTTGCATCCATTTTTATTTTTTTGCTTCTACCATGGAGTTTGATGGGAGAGGGAAGGTGCTAACCTCTTCTAAAGATTCCTGGTCCTGTATCTGGTAGCATGTTTCTATTCCTGTTCTTGTGCTGACTTTGCAAAGAGGAAGCAAATAATTACTCAGCTCCTGAATGATTATATCAGTGTGGGTATTGAATAAGGAATGTCAGAGTCCCAAGACTTGTCTTTTCACCTCCTGAGTCTCTATTTTTGCTTTAATAGTATCAGGATTAAGTTTAAACTTGATGTTCAGGAATCACTTATAAATATTATGATCACCCATTGTGTTGCACTGCAAGATATTCTTGATGTTTTAATTGGCTTTGGCTTTATAGACATTTTAACAGAGGGGAACTAGCAAAAGTGATTCATTGTCTTTTATGACAGTCTGAATTTCTATATGTTCTGTTCTTTCCATAACAATATATAACAATATCTTTTTTTTTTTTTTTTTTTTTTTTAAGTGAAATATGTTGATAATAGCAGAAAACCACCCCATCTTGAGTCAGGTCAGAAGTACAAATATGCTGTGTTAAATGCCAGACAATAGCGTGGGTAGTTGTCTTAAAGACTTAGAAACACATGGATGTAAGTGATGGAGGAAGCAGTCTCTTCCTGAATGTCCAAATTGTAAATAGCTGAGTTTTATTTACTACTACTCATTTAAACAGTTTTCATTCTAGAAAGAAATGCAAAGTAACTAGCAGGTCTAGTGTTGGGAACTATTGTACTTGAAGTGTTGCTTCAGTCCTATTCAGAGTGCAGTGTGCTCTATTTTAAAATATATTCTTGGTATCTAAAGAATAAATCACCTTGTGTCTTCCCCTGCCCCAAAAAATGGAAATTGGCAAGGGATCAAAGATTGCCTAAAAATGATGATGTGCTGGGTTTGATCCTTGGGGAGAGGGAGAAGGAAGAGGGAAATTAAACTAAACAGGTGTTCCCTCAGACTTTCTGAGCTGTACTCATTTGCTCCGTTTTGTTTTGCAGAATGCACTGCTGCCTGCAGGCTTCCGGCAGAAAGACCAGACGGCGAAAAAGGCTTCGGGTCCCTTTGACAGAGAACGACTCCTTGCGTATTTAGAGAAGCAGGCTCTTGAGCACAAAGACAGGGAAGACTATGTGCCTTTTACAAGAGAAAAGAAAGGTAACACCACCCTTTCTGGTGTAGGTGGTTATGACATCTCTGAAGTGGACTAGCCAGAACTACGTGAACCAAAGTTTATTGAAGCACTGGCAGCTGTTAACGCTTTTTAACTTGCAGAGTTTCCAAATGAGTGCTACTGTGCAGAGGCGAGGTGCTTCCTGTTCAAGTGTTTTGTGACGCTGGGGCTGGTGTGCTGTTTGCATGTAGCACAGGAAGGAAATAAGACTGAAAGATTTTATCAAATATTGCAAAGTTCTGATGGGGATGGTATCCTCAAAGCAAGAGCTGCCCTTGATTTGCGTCAGTAATAACAAATGCTGTTATTGTGCCTGTGGCTTACGCCCTGTGGTGCTGAGTACAGACAGTAACATTTGTAATACTACATTGGATTTAAAAAATAGCAGCAGAATAATGTCATGGTAGCTACTCAATAATGTTCAAAGACGGTGTAGACTGACAAGGCCAGGCAAGTGGTGTACGCAGTCATGTCTTTCTAGTATCCTTACTGAGAGGTTTAGTAAGATTGCATAGTTATTTTTAACTAATTACATAGTTAACATCACAAGAAGCTTTGAAATCTGGCAGTGATTTGTGGTCTAAAAACCATGGAAACATTGACCCAATGAGTGGACATTATTAAAGCCTAGGATTTTAATTCTTTGTTTTGGATCTAGTCTTCTCATTGAGTTGATGGGAACCATTCACCTTTTCAGGAGAAAATTAAAAAATAATGTGCATCTTAAATATTATAAGAATAGATTTCCCCCCCCGCCCCCTTCACAGAACAAGAGTTCCCAAATCTGTTGTGCATCACTAAGCACTATTGGCAGGGACAGAAACTCCTAGTCCTGTGCTTGGTGTGTATGCATAGGAGGAGGCTTTTAGCTGTCACCACAGTGTGTGTGTACTGCTTGTGAATCCTAGCTTGTCTGAACCTTCCCCAGCAGCAGAGCAGATCTACTTCAGTAAATTGATTGATAAGTTGTATTCCAGCTGCCCAGGATGAACAGGCTTCTCTCTTCAAGTATTGGGTTTTCTCTGCCTGTACCAGATAGCTGTTACTTGGCAACGTTGGTTTATCTTTTTCTTTTCCTTGAAGTATCTCTCAACACCACTTTTGTTGAGAGATAACTGTGACACTTCTTTGCTGACAGGAGATGAGGAGTTTGCTGACTGAATCCGCAAGAGTAACTGAGTTAAGGGATGATGCAATGTAGCCAAAGGTACCTATAGCGGCGCTACCCTGTTGGTACCTCTGCTGCTGACAGGTAGCTGTGGATCCCATGTTTGGCTGTGTAGTGTGCCACTGCTTCCTCCCCTGTTCTGCTTCTTGCCCAACATATTGCTAGTATATGCTGGAGACAGCCTAACAGTTTAACATGATAGAGTTCAGATATATTTGGGCCTCATAGCTCATTTGGGGAGTCCCTTGCAGCCTGGCGAGCTTGTACACGGCTCCTTCAGGACGCGAGGCTGGGCAAGGAGGATTTGCTCTAGTTAGGACTTCTTTTTCTACTGAGTACTAGTGCGTCATTCAGATAGGTGGTTCTTTAAAGTCAACTTATGTATCCACACACACGGCAAAACTATTTGTTTGGGTAGATAAAATCTGTGAGAATCATGTAGCAAAACAGAAGGGTCCAGCTGTAATGCAGATCTTGGCTAAGAAAGATCAAATGTCATTTCCTTTATGTAATAAAGTATTACTAAATAGCAGTCTGTCTGGATGTTGCAATAGATCATACCAGTTTAGTTAGTAAAATTTCCTGTATCTCTTAAAAAAAAAATGTTTTTTAATAACTTTTTCTATCATTTCTTTTAGTACCACAGAAGAAGAGAAAATAATATGAAAAATAAAATGTAGCTTACTTTCATTAAAACTAAAAGTGTGGAAAAAAATGTTCAGTATGGAAATTCCTGCTCTGTTAAATGAGCAGGAGGAGGCAAGAAGGCTAAGCTCATTTTGTAGTAGGTGAGGGATAAGCTTTTATTTCACCTCATGAAAATGTTACGGTTCAGCTTTGACTTGCTGCCATATTTGTAGCCATTTTGCACAAAAATGGCAAACCTTCGTAACTTAATCTTTTAAATCAAGAATTCATTATCTAGATATAAAACTTGGAAAGGAAGTGGAGCAAAACTTAATACTTGTGTCAGATGGTTTTTGTTTAGAGAGAGCTCTTATCCTAAAGTGATTTTCTTTAATATAAAAGAAACCCAAACCCAGACAATTAAACTGGTTTATAATTTTTCTCTTTGGCTAGATAAATGTGTTACGAAAAAATGCTAACAAATTGTGGAATAGTAGGGGTAGGTGAAAATCTTGATTGATTATCCTGTTAATTCAGAAGAAAACTGACAATTGTAACCTTCAGATCTAGAGATTTTGGGGAGAGAGGGATGGATTGAAGTTGCAGCTATTTTCTTGGTGCCATTTTGGTGGGTCAGGCTTTGCTAAAATATTTCTGTGTGCCTACTTGGTCTTATTGCTCTAATTTGGTCTAATTATTCATTTAATGGAGTAAGAAAGGGAAAATCTATCCTTCTTTTTCTCTTCTTTTACTCTTTTAGTAGAACTGATGTCATGTGTGGCTATTTGGCCTGCAGGTTTATCAAAGAACCTTACCCTGGTTTAATTTTAAACATCCTGCCTTGCTACTGATTCTGGTAACCTTGTTTCCTTATTACAGTGTAAAGGAAAATCCTCTTTTCCAGTTGTCTTAGGTACCTCATTTTGAGGTAATGTTAATAAAACAATGTTGCATCTCTTTCACTGAGAGATAATGCAATTTCTCCTATCTTTGGAACTTTTTTTTTTTCAGTGTGCTATGAAATGTGGAAGATCAGAAATAATGTACAGTGTCCTAATGTGGTGAGATGAACAATGCTAAAGAAATTCGAAGCTTAACAACCCCTAAATTATATTCTATTGCATTTTTCCAGTGCCTGGTTTTGTTTCAAAATGTATCCTTAAAAACACACTTTGTTTTTAAACACTATTTAATGACTTAAGTCACATTCTGTTCCAATTAAGTGTGGAACCATTCAGTAAACCATTGTTCAAGAGATTCATGAGAGCAATGTGGTAATAATTTCAACAAAACTAGCTTTGTCTCGATCTGTGTACGTAAGTATGTCATAAAGATTTTACAAGACATACTACAAGGAGAAGGATCTCTCACCTAAACAGGAAAGTGAGGCTTCAGCACTGGAGTCTGTCACTCTCGAGTGCGTTCCAGGCATCTGACCCAGTGTGACCAATGCTCCTCGCTTCTCTTGGAACGGAAATGATGAGAATTATTGCACCTGAGATAAAAATGTACCTGACATCAGTAATGTACTTTGTGCTATATAGTGCAAGTCATTAGCACATTATGGAAACTAAGTTTTGCTTTTCTAGCCTTTGCATCTCCTAATTGTGGCCTACTTCTCCAGCTCTTTTTGGGGTTTGTTTGTTCCGTGTGGATTTGCATGTCATGTAACTTCTGCTTTAAGGTTGCCTATTTTTTTTTGTTGTGCTCTATCACCCAGAAAATATTGTTAGGGTGAAACTGTAATCACCTGACTAGAGGTCTTTTGGTGCTGCCCTGCTCAGTTGTTGGTCTTGATCACCCTTTGCTTCTGTTGCAGCAAGATTTGGGATGCTGTGTTCTCTCTTTGCTTTTCAATCACTGGTCTTTAAAGGAAGTGTGTTACATGTTGTAAAACGAAGCTAGTATCCTGTAGGAGCTTTGAAGAAACAACTTGTCAAATTGACATTCTCCATACAAAACCACTAGAACAAAATAACATGTGGTACTCCAGCCTTAATGTAAAACAGTTTCCTAACTCATTGCTATGTGCTCTGTAATCAGATAACGAACAACAGTACTGTTCTGCAGTAAGACTTTGAGGAAGTCACTTCTAAGTTGAATTTTAAGAAATTAAAATTCATCAAGTGAATTGATGAACCTAAGTCTGTCATATGGTAAGAATTGGTGACTGATGAATTGTGGATTATATCAATTTCTGGATTGATGAAACTTTAAGGAATGTAAGGAATCAGATATTGCTCGTTCTTCATGAAGTCACTGATGAGACAAGCTTGTATTCAGTTGTTGTCAGGTGACACTTGATTCCTTTTCTGCAAACCAAGTACTGCAAAGTGGATTTTAGACTTTCTTCTGATCTGCAAGTTGTGGCTAACTTCCAACACTTCTGCCTTTTGAGCAATATGATTGTGTGGAACTTCGAACTGAAAGTTCACTCTGTAGCAAATCAAGCCTGGGAATTAATCCTGGGATGTGCATAATTTAACATGTTAGCTAAGGGCATAGAAGACCTAAATACATAATTATTACAGAAATTACATTAAAATCTCTGAAATTTGCCTCTTTGTGTTGTATTACTTAATCTTTGCAGTATCCTTGTTGGCTGAAAAGGAGGATGTCGTGTTCCTTCATGTGATCAAATCCCTGCTATTTGGAAATGTTCCATTTGAGGGTCGAGAAAGCTATTCATCTCGTGGGCTGCACGGATGTGGTCTTTTGGTCTTTTGCATTAGTAAAGGGGGGAAGGGAATTGCCAAAGTGTCTTGGCAGCAGGCCTTGAGTTAGATCATTATCCCCAGAGATACTGGGGTCTTATCCTTTTTGAAATAAATTTGTTACTAGAAGTGAGGAGCAGAGGACCTGCTTGTGTGTTGTAAACCTCTCAACTCTGAGCTAGGACAAGATGAGCCAATGAATGAGAGATTATATACACAAGGGTGTGACCTGTTTTATAAAGGGGACGGCTCCTGACCCAGTTCATGTGACTGGAGTTGGCTGCAATGAACAATGGGAGCAGCTTTTAACATTTTTTCTTTAATAAAAACTGAATATGCTTCTCTCCCTCTTTAGGTCACCTTCAGAGTCAGACATGTATGGATGAATTTAGTCTTACTCTTAGGAAGCAAATGTTTAGAACCAGAAGTTCCCAAGCTATGAATTTAAGAATTACTTAAAGTAAAACAGGAAAAGTAGTTCTTTGTGAGTACTGTGTAATGAAGCAGACAGGAGGCTGATCTAGGTTGAAATACATTTTTACAAAGTTGATTTTAATTGAGATCAGTTTCCTTCTCCCACTCACTGCCTGCTGCACTGATGCTGCAAGTAGAATGACATGAATGAAGGCTCAGGTACTCAAGTTGCACTTTGTTTCTCTTGTCCTGCCTTGTATCCTGAAATCCTTACTTTTTTGCTAGTCTGTGTTACTGAGGGAGAATAATACAAGCATAGCTAATGGATGATTTTAGGTCATATGTATGCAGTTCAGTGTTTCATGGGTTAATGAAAACCTTGTCAAACTTTCTCATATCTCTTCTGAAAATTACAATTGAAGTTTAAAGTTATTCTCTCCCCAGTAGGTGATGCTGGTAAAAGAAAAAGGGAGTAGAAATGTACTGTATCAATTCTATCAAAATAATCTTAAACATTTACTACCCAAGCCTTCAATTCAAAGGTTTTCTTTTAATCCTGAATCTCTACAAACGTAGTTTCTTTTGCACTGTCCATCACACCTGAGGTATGGGTGGTAATGCATGTCAGCTGCTTTCAGCTACTGTTTGTAGTCAGTACAGTTATGTAAGGAGATTTATTTTCTGCTTCTAAATATGGATAATGACCATTTACACAACTTTCCAAAGAGATAGCAACCCAGGAACAAAAATATTGTGTTGCTAGCAACAGAGCTTGGTCATCAGACTGCGTTGTGAGAGAAAAACCTGATAACACTTCATAATCTGTGCTAGTGGTAATCCATTAAGTTCCTTTCAAAAGAAAATGAAGCACAAACTATTGTAATCTAGGATGGGAATTTGGAGAGACAGAAAAGGTGGGTGGGTTTTGTTATGCCTGTGTCTGCTGTGGTACCCAGGAGCTGACTTCAGGCATTGCTTCCCGCAATGATGAAACCAAAATCCTGCTTTGTTGGAATTTCCCAGAAATAAAACTGAAACATCCCTATAAAGCTTCTTGTCACTGGAAGATATTTAAAAATGCTAAACTTAGTCTTAGTCCAAACATGTAACAAGATACACTTGTATGTAGTGCGAGGGAAAAAATCTTAGGCTTCTGGCTTCTGCCCAGCTGGTCTGATTCTGGTGCATGGTGGGTTTTCATCCTGTGATTGGGATGAGCTGGGATGATTCATGCGTGGAAATGTTTTTTAGCTATGAATATGGAAAAGGGTGGGTTCCTGAATTAGCACTGAGATGTCATAGGAAGATCATCAACACTACTTCCTACTCCAGGAAATAACTAAATGAAGTTGACACCCCTTTCCCACAGCTCACTGCTCTGATAGCTCAGGCAGCTTGGAAAGTTTGAAGAACTCTGATTAACTGTTAAGATTAGACCTGCAGTTTTGTATTTGTTAATTACTTCTATCAAATGTATCAGTTTTGTTCTCTCATATGGTACTGGAGCTTTTATTTACCATGTTAATTTGTCCTGAACCTAAAACACTACTTTAAAAATAAGTAGCTGTATAATAAAAAGTAACATCAGACTTTTAATTTTCTTTACTCCAGGGAAAATATTTATCCCCAAGCAAAAGCCTGTACAGTCTTACACAGAAGAGAAATTCTCTCTTGATCCAGAACTGGAGGAAGCCTTGACCAGTGCCACAGACACAGAATTAGGTGACCTTGCAGGTTAGTGTTTTTTGAAATATGAATGGGCTGGTGCCTATTTAGATAAGAAAGATCTATAATTAATTTGGTAGTGTATTTGTTACCTGAAATGTGACTACAGGAAGTTGTAGTTGTGATACAAACTAGATCATGTTATATGCCAGTTTGCTTGTAGTGTATCAACTTTGTTGATTTGTTAATTTATAGGAAGGTAGATTATTTTGGCCTGCAAAAGGCATCTGATTTTCAAACTCAAAACTTTTAAAGTTCATTCCTCAGACTGGTTGCTTTCTGTTGTGTACGCTACTGCTTTTTCTTGCGTGTAAGAATACGTTGCTCTGTGTCTATATTCCGAAAGCTTCAGTCAAGAATTTTGTGACTGAACTGCACCTTTGACTTTGATGCTTGAACCTGGTGAGGTCAAATTTTTCTAAGATGTGAAAGCCAACTGAAAAGTCTATAATTAATTTAATTTTTTTCTGCTTTTCTTTAAATTATTAAGAGATTGAGTGGCTTATGGTACTGATACCTGGGTGGTTTACAAATATCAGTTGCTATTATTTAAAGGAACTCTGCATCTGAGCTGAATTAGTCAGGAACAGTAAAATTGGTTTTTTACTTTTTCTTTTTTTTCCTTTTACAGCTATCCTGGGAATGTCCAACTTGATAACAAACAATCAGTTCTGTGATGTCGTAGGAAGCAGTAACGGGGTTGACAAAGACAGCTTCTCAAGTAAGTGTGTACGCAAGTGGTAGATAAATGAGTTCTTTGTACTGCACACAGTTACTATAGCATTCACTATTTTCTGTTGCACGAGCGTTCTTTATAGACCATTCAGTCTTGAGTTGGCAATGTGCATGTCTATAACATTGCTAGTTGAGTTCTGGCAAGACTGGAATTAAAATATACGTACACTAAACTCTATTCTGCAGTTAAGTCACTTTTTGGGGATAAAAGTAGGCATAAACGTGCATGTGTGTGTGTTGTTTTTTAGGCTTCATGTTTGTGTTTGTAATTCAGCTCCTACGTGCTTTCTGAAAAAAGCTGGTTGCAAGAAAAGCAGAAAGGCTGTGAGGACCTTTGGAAAAGAAATTGAACTTTACGAAAACATGGTCAGGAGAGGATAGTGTGCTTTTTGGGTAGGGGAGAGGTGTAAAGACTAATGAAATGATCTTTAAATATAGTAAATATTTACTATATGTATCATTTACAGTGAATGTATGTGACCTGTTTGATTGCAATTAAATGCCTTTTCAGATATTGTAAAAGGTGAAAAAATGGTGCCTGTTTTTGATGAACCGCCAAATCCCACAAATGTGGAGGAGACACTGCAAAGGATTAAAGATAATGATTCTCGTCTTGTTGAAGTTAATCTAAATAACATTAAGGTAATTACCTGAAGTCTGCAGTAAATATGCTGTTTTTTCTAAGTAGAAAACAACTTTAATCTGTAAAACTCTGTAATAGAGATCATGATAGGCTTATTTTAAGTACAGCAGCCTTTTTGCTAAATGTTGCAGTGTGTGTAATATCATAAACCTGGAGCTAAACCAGTACGACATCTTGGGGTTTTTTTTTCCAAATGTGTATTTTGAAAGTCTTAAGATTTTCTTACTGCCAGCCCAGATGTCTGTTGCTGCCAAGTTGGCGACAATTCTACTTCACCATTGTGGAATTAACTAGTTCTTTGAATCCTTTCTCCTTGAAGCAACGTGCTCTCAGTTACTGCTATTGCAAACAAAGTGATATTAGTACCTGACATCCTTCTGATTCTTGTACAAAAGAGCTGTCAGTAATTAGGGCAACTTCTGCTTATAAGTGTAACAGTTTTGTTTTTAAACATGACCAAAGCTTTTGTATACTTCCATGAAAGAAAACAGAACCACGGCACTCCTGACTTACAATGCAGACAGCAGTGACAGGCTGCTAGCTGCAGCCTCACTAGCAGCCTAAGCTATTTGTTGCCCTTACTAAAGGAAGAAAATAAATGCCAAAATAAATGCCTAAAAAGGCAACAGAACAAAATTTCTGATAAAATAAACTGAGAAATTTTCTACCCTAGTTAATTATCTAAAATTACTCCTTTTGAGCTCGATTGCTACAGTGCTGTAGAAATTATCAAACTATAGATTGGCAAATTCTGGAATTATTCTTAATAGAACGCAGAGAATGAAATGCTAATAGTTTCATCAGTCTAAAACTCTAAATCTTTTTATATTTTTGAGAGGTTAATTTGATGTTGATAGTGAGCACAATGTTCAGTTCATATAAATTTTGCTCCTCAAGGCAGCTAAATATTTTTTTTAACACTTCTATTGTGGCAATGTAGTAAAGATTACTTTGCTTTATAGAACTGGTGATTCTCATAGCCATTACATCTGACACATAGCTTTGCTACCTATGTAGGCTTTTACTGTGAGACTGCTGGAGACCAGTGATAGTTACCACTATAGTACATTTTGCTGTAAAGAGAATAAGATAATGGAAGAAGTTGGGGGGAGGGGATAAACTTGTGGATCTCAAGAGAGTGAAATGCTATTTTTAATTCAAGAACATACCAATTCCAACGCTGAAAGAATTTGCAAAAGCCTTAGAAACCAACACGCATGTGAAGAATTTTAGCCTTGCAGCCACCCGAAGCAATGATCCTGTTGCTGTTGTAAGTACTCTTGCTAACGTGCTTAAGTGGGGTGCAAGGGAAGTTAGGGTGGAAACCCAATGGTAAGGGGTTGAACTGAATCCTGTTTAAATATTTAGGCATGAAAATTATTAATTCCATTAAACTGTAAAGTACGTTTTCTTTAACAAATCTTTGTTCTATCAGAGCTGGTAAATGATTCCTAGCTGACTAATATGCAGCAATGCATCAGATGTATGAGATGAGAATTCTTTTTTTCCAGTCCTTTCCCCCTGATTTTTCATTTTGCTAACCTCCTTCCTGTTTTTCTTTCTTTCCTAATTGTTTAGTTCCTGATGTTCATTCCACCAGCCAATAGTATATTAAAAATTAATTTTGAAAGAAGCACATTTGAGGACTGAAAAAGCTCAAACTTTTTCAATTAACTAGAATTTTAGTTGAAAAAAGTTGTAAAATATTTGTTTCTCTGATCTTCCTGCTACCAAAGATTAGCTTAAAGTACTGAAATATAAAGCATAATATTAGTCAAGGTGTATGTAGTTTGACACAATTGAAACTTAAGTATTTATCATCTTGTCATGTTTTTCCTGTGTTGGATCAAAAGCAGTATCTTACTTATTTGCAAATAAAGAGGTAAGAAAACAGCACTAACTGTTTTGCCAGGACAAGCCTTTTATATTTGTTTTAATTTTAGATTAGAAATAAAACTAGTTTGAAAGACTTCATTAAATGAACAAATGAACATTTGAAAGCTTTGTTTTGGGTCAATTAAAAAGTTCTCTTTTTTTTTCAGTAGAAGTGAAACATTTGTAATAAAAATCTATAAAGGCTTGTTTTCTCAGGTGTGGTATTGTTGGGGTTCTTGCATTGTGACTTGATGCAAAAAAAATTAAAGGTTGGGATTTTTATGACAGTAAACCTCAGCAGTTACCTATTTTTGTTTACTTATTTTCTCAGAAATAAGATCAGGTATATGCGATTTCCATAAGAGTGCTTTTAGCTACGTGCTGGTACCATGCTTAGAGTTTTGAATTTTGCGTTTTCCTACTAAATCTGTAGACATGAGCATTTTGAAAGTCAGATCTCCTCTTTACAAATTAACCATATCTAATTCTCTTTTCAGTTGACTAATGTCCTTTCTTTGGCCTTTACTTAGCAGCTTGTATTACTCATTGTATGCTGTGAAGGCTTACAAAATGGAATTGGTCCAAAATGCTAATTTCAGACAATTTATATTCTGTGTAGCTTTTTAGTTTGTAACAAGAGAAAGACAAGGCTTTTATTGACTAAATACTGTTAAAAAAGGGAATGTAGATAATGCCTGGTTGAAGAGTTACTTCAGTCTCAAATAATAAGTGAAAACTTGCAAAGTTACACCATGCATCTGTGAACTTGTTCCTCCTATTGAACTAGTTAGTGGAAATGGTTATCACTGTGTACTGTAGCAAAATTTAAAAGCTTAATGATACTTTCTTGCATTCAAAGGCTCTTGCAGATATGCTGAGAGTAAACACGAAATTAAAAAGTTTAAACATAGAATCGAACTTCATCACTGGAGTTGGAATTTTGGCACTGGTTGATGCACTGAAAGACAATGAAACATTGACAGAGATCAAAATTGATAATCAGGTAAGTGAGGTGTAGTAATGTCATAATTAAAATCAGTCTGTCCTAGTTGAGTGAATAGTTTTAGAAGGCAGCTTGTGATAAACTTTCCAAAATAAGTTGCTTTTAAATATCTTAACCCTGTGAATTATTGTCCTTAAGATTCTCAGAAGCATCCAGTTGAAGTTCATTCCTGGTCAATTCTGTGCTTGCTTGTGCTTTAAAGTGCACAAACATAGTTTATGACCTCTTGCCTTTTAGATTAATGAAAATGAAGCTAATTGTTTACTGACTAATAAGGTGAAAGAATTCTGATCTCTTTTAGGGTGAATACACATAAGCTCTGTTGTCTTTGTGTACCTTTTATTTTAACAGAGGCAGCAGCTGGGCACAGTTGCAGAAGTAGAAATTGCCAAGATGCTTGAAGAAAACACCAAGATCCTCAAATTTGGATACCATTTCACACAACAGGGACCTCGAGCCAGGGCAGCTGCAGCTATCACAAAAAATAATGATTTGGGTAAGACCTGTCAGTAGAGAGTGACTATTAAATGAATGTGTGTGTGTGGCACAGGTTTTCAAGGTGTGTGAGTTTTCTGCTTTTCTGTTGACGTAACTAGGACAGCAAAATATGAGTAGATCAGTTTCAGATTTCTCCTGTGCTTTACTTCTACTCTTGTTGCTGCTTGATGTTCTCCTTTTATTTTGTCGCAGGGTGTTCAGGTGTATGAGTTGAGGGTTTTTTTGCATAGTCTAGAACAAGAACATTCAAATTCCACATGAGTGGTGGCAAAAGGAGGTAAATAATTATTTTGATTGTTTGGTTTTATTCAGATCAGATGCACTGTTTCTTTAAAAGCAGTACTTGAATTTAAGAATGCAGGATGCCTTCTTCAATGCCAATATACCCAGTCTGATTTGGATTGCTTAAACAACGAAACTGAGTCTACTGTCATGTGCAGAGGCTGGGACTATGTAATCTCTTCCCTTATGGTTCCATTGAGGCACAGGTACCTTACCTGCCTTTCAAAGGTAGCTGGTAGCAGTGGTATCTTTATTTGCTACAGTAGGTTTTGTTGGAGCTCATCTGTTAGAATCCTAACTAAATGGACCAGCAGAAAATTGGTTAATAATACAGTATGTGAGTGGAAATAGTTTGTATAGTAATGTCAAATACTTGAAGCTCTCAACTACAAGAAGATAACATGGTCCATCTATTAAGTACAATTACATTTAAAAACTCCATTTAATTAAACTTTTTGGCTTTAGCTGCTTTGTGGTAAGGATTACACATCTCATCAGCATGAATGGACCAGGTAGTTTAGTAGTAATAAACGTTCAGGAATACATTAGAAGAAATGACATAGGAAATAGGAATTTGGTTTAAAGATCTGCTTCCCCTCTGAGTAAAGTTTAAAGTGGAGGAGAACAGCTCTGACAGAGATGGAGGAGGAATAACAAAATAGAGCACAGAGAGAGAAGAAAGGCACTCAGACACTGCATAACTGTTTCTCAAAATAGATTCTAAAGCAATTTTTTTTTTGTCATAATGCTTCAGGTGTCTCTCTACTTTTAAGGTTTCTCTTTTCACTACTTCTGATTATAGCGCCTGACTGTTGGAAATCTATGTTTCTATTGATATCTTGCCTTTTTTTCTTTGCTTTCTTAGTCTGGAGTATGCAAGTAAACGTTTCTGCAAATACCTTTTCATCCCTCCAGCCCTGAAGCTACAGAGACAGGTTACTCTGAATACCCAGTTGGGTATTGAGCACTGAAAACTGAGATGTTCAAAGTCTTATTTCTGTCTTTGTACGTTTCTTCTAAAAAATTAGTCTATATCTTCTTTCTCCCTTGTTTACAATGTTGTACTACTTCCCTTTTCTTTGTCTGAAACTGTGTACATGTTGCTTTTAACTGCATGATTGGAGAAGTCTAAGGTTGGAAACTCTTCCATCAGTTCTTGTGGCTTGATGAAAGCAGCTATGTGTAACTTCTGTCACTGATGAAAACGATTTGGATTCAAATGGAGAGAAGTCTGTGGGTCACTCTCAAAGTGAGCAATACATTTGCTTTGTAAAGAGTAAAATTCTAGTGTGATTTTATTCTGATTGTTTCTTTAGACAGTTGCCCAGAGAGGTGGTAGAAGCCCCATCCCTGGAATCATTTATTCAGGGTCAGGTTGGATGGGGCTCTGAGCAACCTGATCTGGTTGAAGATGTCCCTGCTCGCTGCAGTGGGGTTGGACTAGATGACCTTTACAGGTGCCTTCCAACCCAAGCCTTTCCAGGATTCTATGATTTCTTGAGACAGGAAGAGCGAGAGGAAACAAAACATAATTGTTATGTATATGTGTGTTCTTTTGATCTGAAGGTAAAGAAGATCAATTGCGAATATCTGTAAAATGACATCATTTCCAGTGAGTGGATTTGAGAACAGAATCACTTTCTTCTTATACAGATGTGCTTGTTCCACTTCTTTAAACAAAATGGAGATGCCCTATATTATTTTGAAGACCCTTAGCCTCATTTGTTATGTCTGCACAGAAAAGGAAAACATAATTTGATAAAGGAAAAAGAAAATATCAGTTTAAAATACTACAAATATTGAGCAAAACTCCAGTCATTCAGTCAATCTTGCCTGTTCTTAAGTCTAAACAGCATGTAGCTTTTAGTGATTTTATTCGCTTTTTGTTGCTTTTGCATTTTCTGACAATTGAATATTTTTTATTAACATATGGAATGTTGAAGGCTATTGAATGTAACTTTTTTTTTTTTTTTCAAAGTGTATAAATCATATTAGATATACTGTGAAACTCTTGTACTGCTTCTTTTAAAGCCATATAAGTTTAATTCTCTACCACTAGAAAACTGCAATGTAAAAGAAGAGTACTGGCTAAATCTGCTTGCCAGACATAAAATGGTGTTTCTCACAAGTCTCTCCTCACAAATATTTGAAGCAGTTTATGAATAACGCAATAAGCACTGCTAAAGCATGAGCTTAAAATGATGGATAATACTAAGTGTTAATTACCTTAAGTTCTACCATGTGAAACTTCATGCGGCAAAGTAACCGTTGATGTTGTAGAAATACAGAAAGTATTTACAATGATCAAATACTAAAACTTCTTTTTTTCTCTCTCATTACAGTTCGCAAGAGAAGGGTTGAAGGAGACAACTAGCAGATTTTGTTGTAAAAATTGTGTGGAGATTTCAAGGGCCCTCAAGGCACACTCATTACCGTGAGCTTTGGCAATCTTGGACTACATTTACCTGGGTTAGAAGGGAAAAGACTGGAAATCACATTCCTTTTAAAGCAAAACTATATTAATAATCTGCTGGTATGCATCACGTTTTTAAGGTTGAGACACAGTAACTGCACCAGTCTCTGTACCATAGTTTTTGATTGGTTTTTTTAAGAACTTTTTTGTATTTCAAATGTATTTTCGGCTGTGCTTTCTACTAAAAATGTAATTGCAAATCAATGGTATAATTGTCTGTAGTCAAAGAATGCAACATTCAATATCACTGGGCTGATAATGACCCAATTGAAATGTTTTTTTTTTTTAGAAAATCTGGGGGTGCTTATTTACATAGAGGGGTGTGTATATTCTTGACAACAATGCGTTAGTGATAAGGGATTCTTTACACATCACTTGGACTCATTGTGTGGATCTGCTCAGCCTTGTTCATGCACTGAAGATAAATTTTCACAGCTATCTTATTTGTAATTTTATTTTTAAATTTTTTTACTAGTTCTTAAGACTGTGATTAAATTTAAAGACATCCCTTTAACCAAACAAAACTAAATTGGCTAAGGACTTCTCCCAAGAGATTTGAAGGACTAATAAAAAAGTGGAAGCCTTGCAAAAAAAAAAAAAAAAGTCAAAGCCTTGCAAAGTGACAGTTTTTCTATTACAACCAAATCCTTAAAGTCTTCTTCAAAAGGTCCCATAACTGTGGCTTGCTCTGTATCTAAACTGGATATATTTTTAGGCCTATTTCATGTGTTCATCAGCATTATTTAGTTTGTATTCTTAATGTTTAAAAATCCTTATCTACATTCATAAGTATCAATTTCTCTAGAAGGTAGTGGATGTGCATTTGTTAAATTCTGCATAATTCTGTACAGGAAAAGCAGCCTTAACTGTAAAACTACTGTCCAAAGTTGATGGCAAATGGAAAAATCCTTTTTTTTTCCCCACCCCCCCAAGCTCTGTTGCATTAAGCTATTGGTGCTTCTTATAAATCTATAATTTTTTAATAAAGCAATGACGTAACACTTTTAAGAAAGGATTTTTCTATTCTACTTATGTCTTGATGTTGAAACACTACCACTACATAAGAAATGCAAAAATTAACGAATATGCAGTGTCAAATCTGTATGGCATAGTAATTATTAAAGTATTTAAAGTTCTCTATCTAAGCAAACTAATAAGGCAACAAGAATCACTTCAGCTTCTGTACATAATCACATTAGACTTTGAAATAATATGAAAATCTAGAGGCTTTTTGGTGTAGGTCTGTTTGGACTGTACTGTAGTAGTTTGCTCAATGTTATAATGAAATCATAAACTCACAGAAATGTTCTGAAGGACTGCTTGGCTATAGTTATAGCAACAGAGAATTCAACTGACAACTGTTTTCATCAAAGGATCATAATAATATTGTGAGCATTTTATGTATAGAAAACATATTGGACTGAGATTTTTGCATCAGGCTGTAAATACTATAAAAATTTAACAGAGCAACTCTGACACTGTGCCCATGTTGTAATTTGCTGCAAATGTTGTTTTGGATCTTTAAAGACAGACTTTATTCCGGAGATGACTTTGAACTTTACTGCAACTGTACAGAGAATTTTAAACTATAGTGCCTTCAGTGAGGATGTATATAACTGGTTTATACTTGTGGAAGAACATTTTTTTTTCCCCTATTTCAAAATTGGCCTTTTATTATAATTACAAATAAATGTGTCCTCTGAAAAGCAAGTCGGAATTAATTCTGTTAAAACCAAAGACCATACATACTATAACTTTGAAACAACTAGAAGTGATCTGACTAGTAACAAAAAGGGCTTCCTTTGGTTTTGCCTTTTGTAATTTTTCAAGTTCTTAGATTTTTGAAATTTAAGTTCTTCTATAGTATGCATAAAATCACAAGTTAAGTGTCTTTTTACAGACAGTACTGTATAAACATGGCCAAAGCATGTCATGTGCTGTTGCCTAAAGCTGTACTTTACTTTTTATCATAATCATTTTGTGTCAAAAAACAGGCTGTAATGTCTTCCTTCATTTGTTGAAGGGCTGCATGTTCATAGAATCTGTTCACGTATTGTGATTCTATGACAATTTATTTTATCATTATCTAAAAAGATTAGGCAGTTATCTCCTACTTGAAGATGACGGAGAAAATTGAAAGGCTGGATTATGGAAATGGTAGCCCAAATCCCTTTCTTACTCTATTAAATCAATTTTATCTGCTTAATGATTTCTATTCCAATCAAAGGCAGGGGTTTTTAAGCTACAACTCGCAGGTGTCTGCCACAGATCACAGAAGTGGTTTAACTCTGTAGACAGCAGCTAAGGATTTGACTGCTTGTTGGTACTTTCAGGACAGAAATCTGACAGGCTGGGCATAGAGAAATAGGGGGTTTTTTTCCACCAGAAGAGTTTGGCCCTCCAAATTGTTGCAAGACATCTGGCACAGTGCACAGGACAGTCACCACAAGCGCTTTTAAAGTGTGCCTGCAGTGTGTACGCTTTTTGGAATAAATGAAGGAATTCAGTTTGTAGCCAGGAATCATAAACAGTCTCAACAAGCAAGGTGAACATTCTGATGTCGTGCTATCAAGCGTAGTGAGATCTTGTGTATGACTTCATTGGTTTTTGAGTGCAAAAGTGGTATTACTTTGATAACCAGCTACTGTAAACACAAGGTCTTTTTTCTAAAAGAGGTGATACTTTTTTCTTCTTGGTTATTTTCAGAGTTATTGTAGAAGTGGCCACATACGATGATTCTGTTGGTTCCAAGCTAAGCAGGGAAACATAGCCTATATTCCAAAGCCATTATCTATTTACTGTTGTATTTTAAAGAAATAGCCTCATTCTCTCTACGGCTTGAGTAATACTGTTTGTAAGCTACAAACGAGCAAGTGTTCAATTTAAATTTCCATTGAGGAAACATGAATTGAGTGTTTTAGCATGTCAGCACTATATGCTGTCAGATTGTAAACCAGTAAAAGTTTTGGATGATTAAAGTACTGTATTCTTGTGGTTTGGGGGTTTGTTTGGTTTTTTTAAATAGTACACTGCTTAAAGCTGACCCGTGCATTTATGTGAAACCATTACTTTTTCTTCTCCAGTAGAAAAGTGAGTGACCGAATGGCACTTCTGGAAGTAAAGGGCTACTGCTGTGGAACGTGATTTTTCACAAAGCAGGCAGCAGTAAGATGTGTAAGAGCCCATGGAAGGAGTGACAGTATGTTGTCACACTTGTTTGATTCACACAGGCAAGTAAAGCAGAAATGGGGTGGAGCGTTAGGCTGCTTTGTGTGGTGTTATTTCAGCTACATCTGGCAAAGGGAAGGTGTAGAGGTAAAGACAAACAAATTACAATCCCTTTCTTAGATGCAGCAGGTAGGAGTCTCCCACCTTAGCTGAGTGTGTGCTGTCTCGCCTATGGAGATGTGGGTGGGTGGAGCTCATCTCCCCTTCAACACCAAATCAAACAGGAGCCAGGTCTGGCGATGGTCTGTAAGCCTGGAACTGAGCGACAGCTTGTGCCTAAGCGAGACAGCAGCAGCGCAGGGTGTATCCGTTTGGGAGCGAATGACGGGTGTCAGTGTGTAGCCGGGAATCGCCGCAGCCTGGTTGCCCGGCACTGGCCCAGTGCCGGCGGGCGGGTGCCCACAGAGCGCACCCGCTGCTCCTCTTTCTGCTTGCTGCTCTCGGGCGCGCTGCTCTGCGTTAATAAACGTTCCCGGTTCCTCGGGGGCCGCAGTCACCGCCTGGCCCACACGCCCCTATGGGGCCGGCC
>NW_010305079.1:21923-51126 GCF_000700745.2 Antrostomus carolinensis | reverse complement strand
TCTCTAATTGATCTAGATCTCTCTGCAGGGCTTCTCTGACCTCCAGAGTGTCCACAGCTCCTCCCAATTTGGTGTCATCAGCAAACTTTGCCAGCAGTCCTTCAAGCCTTGTATCCAAGTCGTTGATGAAGGCATTAAAGAGCACTGTCCTCCCTCAGCTCCCTGCTGTGTCTGTGTTGGGAGTGCTTAAGGGTGTGGGCTCACCTGAATGGCAGCACAGGCAAGCCCTGATCTTAGCGGGTGCCATTTGTCACAACTATGGCAGCAGTAGGTACCGATGCCTGGAAACACTTCCTGTTATTTGTTCCATGAAGCTTCCCTCTGCTCTTCCTCGGAGTGGATGAAGTTGGACAGCAGAGTAATCTGCTATAGCGGCATGTCATAGCTGGGTGCAAGAAAACAGGCAGTGCCCCAAACCCCTTGGCTGTGGCCAGGTGCTCCCACTGGCTGTCAGGCACTGCGCCTTTCCTCTCTGAAGTGCCGGGTGTCATGAGCAGTTACGAGTTTCAAAGTTTCAGAAGGTGGCTGCCTCAGCAAAGCGGGCAGATTGATGCACCGCACCTGGAGCAGCTGAGGTGGCCAAGCCCTGGCGTGCCTGAGGAAACGTCATCCTGGAAGCTGGCTGCGGACGTGTCCAGCTTTCGTGCCCGTGAGAGGCTGGGCAGGGCGGGAACAGCAGGCAGGTGAGCTCCCTCCTCCACTCGCCTCCACAGCTCCCCAGAGCTTGTGGGATCTTTCTGCCTTCTGCCACAGGAGGAGGGGGCAGATCATAGCACCTCCAACGCTTCCAAAGCCTTGTCATTCATATTAAAAAAAAAAAAAGTAATTGCCATCTTGGTGGCAACTTGCATCTGACCTGCTTTCAGTGGAGATAACCCTTCATTTTTGTCATGCGATATGTTGTTTAAATTAGGAAACTTTAATAATGTATGCAATTTATCATAAGGCTTATGCAATAATGGCGGAAACTGACATAAAATGGAGAATTTATAATGCTGGATTAGTCTTATGAAACAGTGGTGTACCTTCATAAAGAGTCCAAAGAGCAATTATTATGTGTGTTTGACTGGCACTGTAAAGTCGTTAGTTCAATCATCATTGACCAATTACTGCTTTATTGTATTTTCTTTTTATTTTTATGGTCAGAGAGTGGCATTTTTCCCACAATCACTCCTTGAGCACAAAGACAATAACAATTAAAAGAAATATTTAAAATCTGGGTTTTATCTGCACAGAGGGACCCATCCATCACTATAAAGATCAGTTTTGTATGGAGCTGTATTTCAATCCAATAGCCCCCAAATATCCAGTTTTCCAGCATCAGAAGTTTTAATTCTGAACATTCTTCAAAAAATGAGTAGTTTGCATTTCACAAACTTGCTCAAAATATTAGAGTTCCTTATGACCTTACATTTGTTTAAACACTGCTTGTTTACAAAGATGTGTGCGTGATAAGGTTACATATGACACTGATTAGAGTGCAGATAAGAATGATTATTGTGGTCATTAGGGACAGACTTGGGCAGTATCCAATATTATCAGCCAAAAGAAATAGAGAAATGTAATACTGTGTGAAAATGCTTATTTATCCTGACAGAGTACTGACCTGCAAATAGGGCTTTGGTCTGTAATTAAGCCAAAGGTATTACTTACAGTAGCTTAGTAATTGTACCTGTCCTGAGCCTCAGCTGCCTGATCTGAAACTCAGGAGTGCTGGAGGAAACTGGCTTGTGGTTTGGGGTGAGGTGACGTGGTGACAGGCTGGGGGATGACCTTGACTTCAGTGTGGTTGAATCGGTGCGCGCTGCCGGAGGACATGGTTTTGGATTGTGTTCAGAGCAGAGCCTACTGTGTGAAAATGAGGTTTTGACATCTGACGCAGCATGTGTCCCCTTAATTGTGCCTGCGTGCTGCGTTGCCACCCATGCATGCTGGGGATACCTGGCTGAGGCTACGCAGGTGCTGGGAGCAGCAGCGGGCAGCCCCTGAGCTGTGGCTTTCCCTGGGGCGGCTGGGTGCCCGGGGAGCTCCGGGGAGAGCCAGGCTGTCTGTGTGTGAGTATAAGGTCCTTAGTGCGGGGCAGACCCAGTGTTGTTTGGCATCCCTAAATGAAAATAAAGCCAAGCCCAGCATTTCTCTGCTCTGTCCTCAGCTGCGCAGCAACTAATGCTGCCCAGAGGGGAAAATCCCCCTGCCCTACTGCTCCTGCTCAGCCTTTCCCTTCTCCCATGACACCAGCTGCTTCCCTGCGGTGCCCAGCCATCCCTGGGCAGGAGCAGGCTTCCTCGGGTGTGCTGCTCTCCTTCCACCCTGCGAGGAGGAGCGGCACATGGCACCACAGCATCCTCAGGGTAAGGACACATGTCATCACATATACAGCTCAGTCTTGTGCTGTCTAGCAGGAGCCATCAGCTGTGCTCTGCATGGCAGCAGCTAAAACACCCACCTCTCCTTTTCAAAGCCCTTCCCAACCCAGTGAGGAGTGGAGTATTTAATACGTGTGTGATGGTTGCCTCACGGCTGCCACAGATTTCCACAAGCTCAGCACTAGCAGAGCTTTGAAACAGCTTTTGGGAGTGGATTTGTATGGAGTGAGTCCGTCCCTATTTGCTGGTGTGATGCAGGCAGTGGCAGCCCTCCTGAGCACCTGTGCCAGCGGTCCTGTGCAGGCTGCAGCCCCCAGACAGAACTGTGACCAGGGCTCAGCTTCAACTGGTCATCAGCTGAGCAGAGCTGATCGATTCTTAGGAGATAGTAGTGAGCTGCTTTGTCCTCCATTGTCTTCCTTCGAACTTATTTATCTTTTGGGCTTGGGGTTTACTTTTGGATGAGAAGATTTTTGAAGTATGTAAGAAGTCATAACAGGGGAGTGGGGAGAGGCAGGAAGAGGGAGCAAGTCATGGAAATGGGAAAAGGACTACTGAAAAATAGTGTGTTGTTTTGGAAGTAATTCTTTTTCCCCTGCCTGGTGTATATCCAAAAATTTAATTTCAGTAGGAATGGGAATTTAATTTCCAACTGGATTAAATATCTACAAGTCCTTGGTCACTACAATTAACTATAATTAAATGGTAAGAAATTCAGATTAGCTAAAGAAGTCAGTCAGATCTCCAGCAACAAAACAGGTTTTTTTCTCTTATGTAGAGGTGCATCAGGCACACTTACAACCAAATCTGTAGGTGACTTGTCCTGAAGTTATCGAGCAAGTTCCTCAGTCCTCATGGTCCAGTTTTGAAATAATTTTATTTACCTAGAGGTGGAAACAATAAGATGAATGCCCTAAGTCTAAAAAGCCTGCAGAAAGCTACAGAGGCCAGGGTAATGAGGGCAGCGGGGCCAAAAAGATAAGGCTGAAATGCCTGTTGTAGCTCCTTCTGTGGGACCCTCCATTGCAAGTACTGACCCTGCTTACAGTGGGTGAGGAATTTCTCCTTGGCTCCAGTTCTGGTGCATCCAACCTGGGGAGTTTGACAGGCTACAGCCATCTCCTTCCACTCCTTTCCCAGTGATTTTATCCACGAGGGTGGTTTTACTAAGCCAGACCCTTCTTTCCCTCCCCTTCACTTTATTTTCTTAAGAGACTTAATCAAAGGTAATTTGAGTTCCCATTTCTCTATCAATGGTTGTATTTAAAAGGGGCTTATCTGATTTCCATCACCAATTATGGGCTCCCATTTCTTGTTTATATCCATCTCAAATCTGACAAGGTCCTTGTTTGATTTTGATAGGAAGTCAGGGCTTCGTACAAAGCTAGGGAGAGTCTGAAGCACATTTGTTCGGGTAAAATAATATCTCAGGAATTACTTCACTTGTACTGCATTAGGAGGGGGTGGAATAGGGTGGTCCCTGCCACTTCTGTTGAAAAATAAATTCTGAAGCCAAGATAGTAAATATTTCCCTGAGCCAACACAGTGGGAGGGAAATTACAGTGCCCAGGAATATTGCTATTAAGGAGACTTGAGGTCAGAGGTTAATGTAACAGGAGTTGGTCTAGCCAGAAAGGTCGGGAAAGGTTGGCCTTGTAAGTACAGAGCTGTTTGATGACTTTTAACTATTTTGGGCAAGAAAAACATCTCTGCCCTTGTCTTTGGGAGATAGCAGGCAAAAGTTGAGGCCTTTTAGAGAATTGACTGCTAAAAATTGATGGTGCAAATTCATGCATGAAGTGAGGTGTCCTTGTGCCATTAGTGCTCTTTCAGCTTTGACACACCAGCTTTTAACCTGCTCCCGTATTTTGCTGTGCTTGATTTTTAAAATACATTTATTTGGAGCATATGAATCTCTAGGATACTACTGTAGTTTTGGTAGCACGTATCAAAGCACATGGTGCTGTTTCCCAAACCAATTCACCTAGCACACTCCTGGAAGAGGCTGAAATATGGAGTTGTTCCCAGCAGTAGCAGAGGGTTAGCAGGAGGTCCCGTGTTTGGGAGGCAGTCGCTACATGGAGAGCTTTGTCTTTGTTGTTTGAAAAGCTGGTGGATATTTTTATTTAGTTTTGGTTTTCTTTTTTTACTTATTTTTTATTTCACATAGCATAAGGTCTGTAAAACCCTACAAGTAAGTGGGTGCTTCTAATGTTTACCACAGGGTAGCTTGGTGAGGACCTCTCCAAGGAACAATGATGGCAGCTGGGGTGTCGAAGTTGGCAACTGAAAGCAGGTGCTGGCTCTTTGTGTGCTGTCCCTGCTCACAAGGACCCAGGGATCCCTGCAGGCCTAGCACCTTGTCCAGCAGCTTGACACATAAACTGTTCCAGCACTGACCACACCAACACAGCTTCTGGTTGGGCTGGAGCAAAGATAGGGTCAGCTTATGTCTGCAATGAAAAGACAGTCAGGGATTCTGCATGGAAAATACATCTTTTCCTGAGAGACAATGAATATCAAGGTGTTTTTTCCCCTTTTTCAAGCTCAAAGTATTCCCTGAATCCACACGACCCTCGCTGTGTGGCAAAGAGGGAGGCAGGGCACTGGAAAGCTCAGCACCTCACACAGCAGGCAACCAGAAAAGTCACCCACTGTGCTGCCCTCACTGCCCTCCCAAGACTGCAGGATCCCCCTGAGACAACATGTGCGGGGGGCAGCATGTGAGCTGAGGGAATCAACTGTAGGCTGGATACCCCACAGACTCAGGAAGATAGATTAGTACTGTTCTTGCCTTCATTAAGTCTTTTGCTGGGTCTTCTGTCCCCGAAGGGAGTGATGGAGTAAAGCCTAATGTGCTTTGGGAAAGGTGCATGTTTGCTGTGTAATGAAGAGCTCAGTTGCTCACAGGAGGAGTCAGGAGCATGTGGAAACAGGGATCCTTCAGGAAACTTGCAGGAGGCTGCCAGCAGCGCACAGGGTATGACAGCAGCTCTCAGCCAGCGGCGTACGAGTCACTACACAGAGCATCAGTGCAAGAGACCATGTGCTGGGATTAGCTGGTGATAAGTGCAATTATGTGCCATTTTGAAATGTCAGTCCCTCTGAACCAACACACACACACACAAAAATGAGTATTCTGTGGCTCTTCACTGCCTCTTTGGGCTACCTGAGTATGCCTTGCTCAAAAAAAAAAAACCAACCCAAAACCCCCAAAAAACCTCACAGGCTGTTTTCTGACTGATGTGATTTCCTTTGTGGTGTGGAGAACCCTGAACTGAGTAAAAGCTAGTGAGAAAGGAGGTTCATCCCAGCAAGCCCTGCAAGCTCATGCTGTCGTAAGCTCTGAAGTATTTCAGAGGCAAGTTCCTCTGGAAATGGGTGATATGCATGTTTTGACACTCCTGTTATTTCTCTTTTGGAGGTAACGTCATGCTGCTTTCTCAGAGGACATCAGCTTGGAGGTATGTCTAATTGTTTTGACTGGTATAAAATGTGGAAGAGCTGCCCTGGAAGGCCAGTCTGCCTGTGCCTTGATGTTGAAAGCTTGTAGACCTCACAAAAGTTCAGTATTAATCGCAATAACTGGTTGCAGACTCTTAATTCCTGTTGGCACCTGTGTCTCATTACAAAAGGAGAAACCCCTCCACTGGAGCTTTGCTATGCTCTGTCTGTTGCTGCTCGCTTCTCCACAGTGACACATACTTTCCTGATGCAGCGGCGACATCACACGTAATGTGGGATTAGTGTTGTTCCATATTTTCCTCTCTCTTCCTGCAAGTTGCATGTTGGCCCTGTTCCATTCTGCCTACTTTTGAAAAACTCAGCATACTTGATTTTCTGTGTGCAACATGCATGTTGGTAGTCTCTTGCCTTTCCTGCAGTGGCACGTGCACTTCAGCTTTACAATAAAGGGTCTGTACAGCACACAGCAGGATAATGGGACAGATATTGGCAGGGCATCTCATCAGTGCCAGGCCAGTTAAACCATTAAACTTGATACAGTAAGCTTGATTGCAACTGGCTGTCTGAGGTCCTCACCAAATATGCTCCCGAGAAGGGGGATATGAACAGAATGTGCAGAAGGGGGCCCTGCAGGAGGAGCTGGGAAGTTTTGACATCCATGCTTTTGAGTAATTACATCGGTTTGGACCGTAATGCAGAAAAGATTTTTTTAGTGCATGCATTAGAAAATAACTCAAATTCTTTATGATATGAGATTAAATTATTTCATCCCAGATAAAACTTAAGACCAGAAAAAATTCTAATGCTTGATTGCTCTTGAGGTAATATTTCAAGACTTGAATCATTCTGCTTTAAAATACCTCAAGTTTACAATGATAAATCTACGAAGCACTAAAAATCCTACTCAATCAACTCTGGTTCTTGAAATGGCATCTGCCTTTGAGCTATAAAAATAACAGATGATTTTTTGATAGCTTATCAGTTAACAGACTGCTTAGTTAGGATAGCACATTTTTATGCTAATCTTAGGGCTGTGATGAGTGAGAGAGAGAAAGAAAATCTATAGTATTATTTTGTATCTAGTTTAAGTTCAGTTTAGCTTTTGGAAAAGATCTGTCCTCTTCTAGGAATTGCCAGCCACATGGGGGTTTCAACACTCATCTGAATGGAGGTGGAATTCATTTAAACATGTTAAAGTGGTAATATATGTGGCTGTTTAATGGTGTCTTTTCTGCAGTACAGAGCAGACACATGAGGCGAGTGAAACAGGCACTGAGTACTTCCCAGCATGGCTGCCGAGGCGTCTCCGTCAGCTCAGGAGAACAGGCGGCATCGCCGCCTCTCTGAGGCTGCGGGCGCCGTCACTCTGGGAGAGAGCTGGTGAGGCAGAGGGCAGAAGCAGAGATTTGCCAGTCCCGTGTTCCTGCTCCATGCCCTTGATCCTGCTCCTCTGCGTGTCCTCCGAGAGAGGTGGGAGGAGGCATGCAGTCTGCACTGGTGGGACGCTTTTGGGGAAGGAAGCAGAGGGGATGGCACAATGGGGAAGCACCTGGGTTTTTCTGTCTGACGTGTCAGATGTGTATGCTGGAGTCTTTTAATGGGTTTCTGATGGAGAAAATATTCCTTCCGTTCATCCAATTTCTTTATTCCCTAAGACTCGGATTAGTTTGGCAAAAAAATGATATTGTGACAAATTTGAGACTAATTTGGCATTTTACTGGCATAGATTAGAAATGATGGTGTCTCAGTGGCCAGGCAGGGACAGGATTTGAATCCTCTTTTCGTTCACTCTGAAGAATTCTCACATTCTTTCAAAAGAAATGATACTAACTTGGCTTGGTATCCATTACCAGTTCCTCTCGAAGATAAAGTGATAACTTAGATGGACCTTGGTTTGGCCTACTGTATCGTATTTGCATTCTTGTGTCTTTGATCTCTCATTGTTCACATATTCTTTTCCAGATTTCTGTTTTATTAAAAGGTTGGGGTGGGGTTTTTTTAGCAATAAATTGAATCTACATTCAGACCTGATTTTCCTGGAGTTCAAGACGGGCAGGGAAAGGTCATAGTCAGCTTGAATCTGATGTTCTTTACTGAGATTGTTTCATGCCCAATTCTATCTCTCTGGAGAGTAGAAGGCTATTTTAACTGAAAATCAGCATGAGCATTAAAAAAATGTCCCATACGGTCAACTTTCCTTATGTCTGTCCTCTGCTATGCTGACCATGACTTCTTTCTCTTTTGTCTCATGAAAATCTATTTTAAAACTGTAAGTGTCTGATGAAGTATGAGAGCTGTCCATGGAGGTAAAGCTGATTCTTTTTCTCTGACACAAACATGCCAACACCAGTCAGTCTCCTTGATCTCTCTGAAAAGAATAAGTGAAAAGTTAACACTAAATGAGGAGGCATGTGAAGTCTTTGTCTGCACTTGGTTCAGCCAAAGATTTGTACTTTAGAGTTGAGGTAAATCAAAGTGGCACTCAGACCTCGACTGGCTAGTAGCAACAGTTTGTTCTTGGTCAAGTTGTCTGACAAATCCAGAGAGGAAATTTGTCACTTGTGTGCCAGAAGTGGGTCTTTTTGCTCTGGATTTGATCCAAAGGCAAAGCTGCGGAGAATACGTGGAGATAAAAACTGAAACTTGAAGATATGCAAGGCTGGTAATTGGTATGTGTAGACCACAAAATTAGGGATTTTTTTTCCCCTTTAGGGTCAAAGCCAAAGAAACATACCTGGTCCCCCAAGCTTGACTGCAGGCAGGAAGGAAAAAAGAATGAGAGTGGCTGCTGCCTTCCCTACAGTTTGGAGACTTCCTCAGGCGCTGAGCTCCCTGTCCAAGAGCAGCTCCCATTTTCCTTTCAGACATGCCATTCTTCTCCAAGTATGGGAAGGAGGATGGATGGTGTCTGCCTTGGTCTGCTACAGATCTTTGTGCTGAGGAAATCAGCCAAGGTGCATTTGTAGGGGAGCAAACTGACCACTTCCTCCTTTATCCATCCGGGTAGCTTGGAATTTGTAGACACAGTGCCTGAAATGCAGAATGACTTGAATCTGTGCTTTCATGGGGTTACCTCTCTTAAACTTGCCTGTTTCTTTGCAGGAAACTTTTGTTGAAGACTACCTTATACAGAGAGCATCCTCATCAGTGACACAGAATTGTTAACAAGGTTCAATGTAGCCAAAATCAACAAACAGTGCTGTGCTCCCATAGACCCCCAAAATATGGGTAAAGGCATGAAAAGAAAATATGCTTCCTATGACTCTTCTAGATTTTTATACTTTTAGGTTAATCCAAAAGCCTGAAGAGGTCAAGCTTTTCATTGCCTGCACCTTCATCCAGACATCAGATAAAAATACTACTAAGGGTAGGAGAGAGAAAGTTAAATGGCTTTTTCCCTGTATAAACCAAAGTTCTGATTAACGTGGAGCTCATGATTGGACAAGAAAGGGAAAAGGTTTCCTTCAGCAGTCCAGTCGCAATTCTGGCTAGCTTGCTAGTGGATTTCCATGCAGACTAATTCTATTCCTCTGTTCTTCTGCAAGTTGCCTATTACATGATGCAGCACTACAATGTCAGATTGTCTCATCTGTATGCTCCCATCCTCTCTGCTTCCAGAGCAAAGTGCTCCTTTACTTGTACACACAGAAATTTACTTAGCCCTCTGTACCAACAAGAGGACCTTGAGAAAGGTGAAATTTAAAAAGAGCCTGTTCTTTAAAAGCATTTGCTGAATGCAGCGTTAAAAGAGTAATAGAAAATATTTGTTTAAAACTGCAAACTCTAAAAGTGCTCAAGTGGATAGAAGCTGAAGACAGAGGAAAGAGTTTCTTCGTTTTTATTTCTGGAAATAAGGAAGTCACTCAGGTTTCAAAATGCCTATAATATAATGAGTCTGCGTGGCAGAGACAAGTGCTCTCATTAAAATGAATTCACTACAAGAGCGTACAGAACTTTATATAGATTTCATGAAACCTAATGCTGAAAATTTATGGTAGCAAACAACTAGGCTGATGGGAATGAAAGCTCTTGGAGAGACTGGATTAAGACTAAATAGAAAGTAGCAGTACCTGCTAGAGAGAGCTGAGCTAAATGTAATGATTCAGGGCAGGGTGATTTTGTCACATGTGGCTTGTTGGTTACTTGAGCTCAGTAAGTAAAATGCATGCTAGCCCAAGATGCCCTCACAAGGCTTCCTGGCATGGTTAGACCTAGAGATTTTATGATTGCTCAATGTTATTCTGGTTTATCATTTCTTTCTTTCTAATGTTTATTTGCCTTAATTTCCTGCCCCCTTCCCCCTCCCTCCAACCTGTGTAATATTGTGTAAAAGAAGATGTGGGACTTGGGTTTTGTATGTGTGTGAGCGAGAGGGAAGAGAGAAGCGTAACAGCAAATTATTTGGGTCCTGCCTCTGCCATGCACTAAGCTCTGGTGTTTACACGCAATCCTGCTGCAGGTATGGTCTGAGGCATTGGCTGGGGATGTGGTCTCCAGCTAGGTCAGCTTTTCAACCAAGTCCATTTAATTGGGCTCAAATTCTCTGTGCAGGGGAGAGAGGTGTGGGAATTAGGTCAGCTTACAGGAGGCTATGGATGAGTGTGGACAAGGAGAAGAGAACCACTCTCCTCTTCATTCTGTGCCAGGTGTGTAAAAAAATATCCCAGGGAAGGAGAGCAGCCCAGCCCCTGTCACCTGCCCTGGGCTTTTCCCAGCAGCCTCAGCCAAACTGTTTCAACTGATAGTGTTTTGGGAAGCAGCAGTGGGCGGGAAGGAGAAGAGATGAGGAGGTGTGGAAATCGCTCCTGACCAAAAACTCTCAGCACCTGTAAACTAAAGCTTTGTTTCCCTTCTCCTCTTTGCTGTCTGGGTGTCCTCCACATGTCCTCCCCTCAGCAGTCAGAGCAGATCCCCATTCAGTGTTGCTCAGGAGGCTCTTGGGTGCTGTTCCTATTCAGTGCAGAGGCTGGGCAAGTTCTGCTCTTGTTTTGGCAAACACTTAATTCACTGACAAAAGATGTTTCAGAAGGCCCGAAATTGCTCACAGATTTAACTTGAATTTCCTGACTGGATTCAGTTTTGAAAAATGATGGGATAATATTCACAAGATTGAACAGAAAATCCAGTTTGGATTCCTACCTCCCTTGCCTGCTCCTTGTTTAGCGGACACCCCTCAGGGACAGGGAACTTTCCCATTGATGCAAAGAGAATGTGAATACTCAGGCCACCGCCCAAAGACAGCCATTCATTTTGGCATTAGTGGCTTTTAGTTTTTCCTATTAAAACCCTTCCATTTTCTGTGGCTTAGACCTTAATTATGTCAGGCAGATAAATTTGAAATGTGCTGGACTTACATTATTAGAGCATCATTCTCAGTCCTGGCTTCTTGCCTGCCTGGAAAGTGCTCTGTGCTCTGTGGTACAGGACATGTAGGGTGGATGTTTTCTGTCTTTCCAATGCTGAAATTATCTTCTTCATATATAATATTTTCTTTCACCTCAAATACATATCAAGGATGATAGTAAAGTTATTACTAATTGATCAGTCATTCTCCTCTCTTTTGCTCCAATTAATATTGAAGTATTTTATAGAAAGCAGAACAAGTCCAAAAGGGTTGAGCACCAGCAGCATGTCTGCAATACCCATATCTTCCTAGTTAGGAAATATCCCTGGGACTTCACCTCTGCAGAGGAAGATGGGCTCTCCTAGGACCTTGCTCAGCATTACAGCCATCCATGAATCGGCACCTTAGAAGAAAGAAAAATTAAATGTTTTCAGAGGCTCTTTTTAGCACAGTTAAGCGAAGCTTAAGAAAATGACTTCCACATCAACGTGGCTCTTTTTTGCCTTTTTTTTTTTTTTCTGGTGTTGTAAGTTGAGCTACAGAGCTGATAAATGTGTTATTTGTGTGGTGCTATTCAAAACCTTGTGATTCTGGGGCCAGGCTGTGGCCGTGCTATTTAGCCTGGATGTCAAGGTGTGGATCACACCAAGGTGATTGCCAAATACTTTGCGTGGAGACATCTTGAGAGCAACGACATTTCACTCTGCAGAAAGGCAGGAAAACAAGCTATTCCCCTCTCCCCCTGCTGCAACGGTTTTTATTTTACACCACCAAGAGATGACATACAATTTGATGAATTTCATCTCTCCCCCCCCACCACTTTTTTTTTTATACCCGCTTGAACTACTATATAAATATTAATAGCTAAACACATTGCAAACAGGTGGGACCCGTTCTGCCTCTGGAGAGCTGCCACCGCTAAGTGATATCTCAGATGGGGTGACAGAACTTTCCCATGTGGGCGCTGTCTCTCCCTGCCAGCCCCTCGGACACGCCTGGAGCTGAGAGCTCTTTGTTTTTTTGGGCTTTTTTCTTTTTATGGTATCACTATAACAGTTTTTCTTGGTCTTTTATCAGCTCATTCAGAAGGGGAAGGACATGGAATTAAAAGGGTTTTTTTCATTACCTTCTCTAGTTAGTGGGGTATTTCAAAGGGAGTTTGTTCCCGAAAACAACTGACCCCCTCGTTTGTGTCTGAGGGCAGCATCTCCAAAACAGTAAGAAGTGTTCTCCTGTGGGCTGTATGTTAAATTCAGCTTTCTACTACCTCTCCTGTTTCTCTAACCTGCTTTGCAGGTACTGTACAGGGAGTGGTGGTGAGGATCTACCCTGTGTGTGCAGCTGCGTAAGCAACGTCTACATCTGTGATTTATCCCAATGCCTGTGCAAGCTGAGCTTTTGGGCAGGGCTTTGGGCAGCAAAGGGAAAGGGGTGGTTATGAGAAGAAGCAGGTCTGGAAGGGAGCCTGAGAGGTGATAGAAGATAGCGTGCACGCAGGGAATGCACGGATTACCCAGTTACTGTTACTTATTCTGTGATTATTTCCTCCACCCCTTCCTAATTAGAGCGTTCATCCCTCCTCCGCTGTAAAATCTTAAGAAAGAAATAATGCGTAGAGTTACTTGTCACAGGGAGTCAGCAGGATTCGGTGGCTGCCTCCAGCCCGCTCGTGCTGTTGGAGGTATCGCTGCTGCCTTGCCAGCGCCTGCAGAGCTGCCTTGTTTTCACTGAGGAAGCAGTGCCCTTTTTCCTGAGCAAAATCATGAGCAGAGTTCAAAGGTGTTGTTTGGGTTTGGGGGTGTTTTTGTTCAAAATTACATTTCAGCAGAAGCCATCATCACATTTTGACTTTCAAACAATCAAAAATCCAAAAATGTTGGGTTGTTTAAAAAACAAATTTTTACCTAAAATATTTTTCAATGAAAAATCTATGATGTCCTTCATACTGTTTACTTCTTTCCTATTAGAACTAGAGAGACATCATGTAGACCTAGCCAAATCAGGAGTCTGGGAATGTGGGACTTGCAGGATGCATGGTACTCAGAATAATTTCAAGTGAGCTATTTCAATAAATTTTAATTTCTTTTTTCATGAGAATCCAGCACAGAAGATAATAGTTTTTTGGTTGGTGATGGTTTTGGGGGCTTTTTTTGTTGGTGGGGGTTTTTTTTGTGTTTCATTTTGTTTTGTTTTTTGAAGCTCTTAGAAAAAGTAAAGATGCAAATTTTCCCCAGGGGCAAGAATAGAAATATTAGTGATGTGCCACTTGCTTGGTGGCACCATGGAGGGAACAGTACAGACATGAATCAGGGACTGCTGGCAGAGTCACTTTCCAATATGTGCAAATAAAAATGCAGACCACATATTACATCTGGGGTCTGAAGATTTACCAAGCTGCCATAAGGCCATAAGTTTGGTTGTTTGCAGTTTTTGGTTTTTGAACCATCTAAACAGGCTGTATGAAATGATGCCTCCATTTTTTTTTATTAATACATTTTTAAAGCTGATTCTAGCTGAGGACACTCCAGCATTCCTATTTAACATTCTGATTAATAAGTATAAACAATGCTTTTAAGATATTTTTACCTGTGTATAATCAAGCCATCTAGCCACCAGTAACTGCAAATGTCACAGATTTCAATGGTCTCTTTGGGACTTGTAATCTGTTTGCTTTTATAAAGGAGGTGATTTTATTTTTACATTAAGGAAGCATTAACATCATTAAATGGGCTCCCACTTTATGATAACTGCAAATGTCACATTGATCCAGAAAGATAAGAAAATGTGCTTGTCTTTGGAACAATATCCAAGGCAAGAGCAGGCAACCCACACTATTTGCATTAAAAAACAAATTGTATAAATGCAGAAGATTGATGTGCCATCTGTTCATGTCCTTCACTTTTCTGGCTCTTCTGTGTTGAGATATTTTTATGGAATAGTTACGTTTATTATTTTGAAAATGACTCACAGGTTAAAAAAGTTTACGATGGGCAATATGAGTTGAAGATACTAGTTTACAGTATCTCAGGTATAAAAACTGGCATTAAAATTAACTTCCATGCCCACAAACACGCTACAGTATTCTCCAGTCTCTATTACCTAGATCCTGGGATCAGAGTAAAAGACTTTACCAGCAACACTAGCAGTTTATGATGTGGATTCAAAATATCTAACTTGTACATTGTACTTCTCAAGTAATGGAAGGCCATTCAAGAAGGTATAATGTCTAGGAAAAGCTGGGCTTTGCAACAAGAAGGTAAATAAGGAGTGGAGCTTGTTTAAGATCAGGCTGTACATTTTTGGTGAAGCAGTGATGTTAGCTGGGGTGGATGTGGTCAGCAGAGCGCTGAATTGTCAGAATTTTTGTCAGAATGCTAAGCTCAAATCCCAGGCAGCAACTGCTGATAAAACCTGCAAGCTCCAGAAAGATACCGTGAAGGAAACCTGTGCATCTTACCACAATCCCTTGCTATCGCTTTCGTACCCCTCCTGCTTGCCACACCAAGCCTCCTGTTGCCAATGCCCATTGACACAGTCCTCTGCAACACCAGTTTATTTTGTTGCCTACCAAACTGCTTTTGGAAATTATCCTCGTCCCCAAGTCCTCCTGAGCCGAGGGCAAGATGGTGGAAGGGCAAGGGAAGGCAAGATCATGGCTTCGTTGCCCGAAGGCTGGGAGCAGGAACACAGGAGCTGCCACAGATAGCACAGTACACATGGGGAAGGAGATTGGGGATCCCAAGGACAAGCCGCAGCTGGGAGGGAGGGAGAGGACCCAGCTGCGGGGACTGTTGAAGGCATCAGGTCTCCATGTCTCCTGATAATGGAACCCATACAAACCATCAGAACAGCAGGCAGGAAATGGTGGCTAGGAGAAGGGGGCTGATGCTTATTATACAGTCAGAGAAACCACCAGCCCCCTAAGGCCCTCTGCTTTTAGTGGGAGGAATATGAGCAAAGAGGAGGGCATTTAATGTGTTGCACATCTCCAAATGTGAGCTTGCTAGAGGGTTTTGACATTCCTCATTATTCAAGTATTCATTTTTGTTCTTACTATTATTTTGCCAGTGTCCCACTTCTTGGGTCAGTGCTGATCTGAGGTGAGTAGAGCGCAAAAGGGACTGCAAAAGATTCCGGTACATGTTACAAATGCTCCTGTATGTCAAGAGAAGTCCTTTTTTGTCTGATTAAATCACTGAAGACAATTGAAAGAAGGAATGTTCACCCAAAAGTTGAGACGAACAATAATTAAAAAGTATCTCAACTCCTGGATCAGAATTTCCCAATATACTTCTGCTACAGAAGTGGATTGGGATACTGTTCTGTAAATCATGTAAATGGCTTTCTGAAAGCGTGAAAACAACTACTTCAGATTTAGATAAATTATTTTGCCTGAGACTGCTTGCATGTCACTAAGGGACAACATGGCTTCGATTTCCTTCATGAGAAATGCTTTCCTTTCTGTCCCCAGCTCTTTGCTACTTTACCTCAGAGAGAAAACGATGTGTGGCACCCGGTGCCCTTTGCAGAGATGCGATGGGAACTATGCCTGACTCCGACTCAGACCTGGCTCTGACAACCGAGATAAAAGCCCGGGGAATGCCTGCACCAGGTTGCCACTCACAGTAGGAGAAAGATACAAATGGGGCAGGAGGACTGATGCTGCATGACTCGGAGACTTCCTGAATGGGGAGGCTCTCCTGGGTCAACAGAACTGTTTAAGTTTTAACTTCCATGGCATCCCACAACAAGGAGTTCCCAAATAGCTGTGCTTTGTGTGCAGATGTATTGTTGCTGCTTTGCCTGCTTGGACCCTTCCACCCATTTGGCTTGTTTGGTACTCATCCCATTTCCAATTCTTGATTTGGAAGAAATAGTGAACCATTGGTTTCCTTGAATGATTTATCTTCTCCATGTTTCTATAGCTTTATCAATTGCTGATAATCTGTTAGTCATTAGTGGGAGCAGACTTTGCATCAGAAAAATATGTTCTGAGTTAAACTCACAATTTTTAACCCAACTGCAAATATTGTGTTGGCATTGGTGTTGTGTTTGATAGCTCCAGCTGAAATTAAGATATTGTCCTACAGTCTGTGTTGGGTGGAGCCTGGAGTTCTGTGGTCTTTTCTGAGAGTCATGGAGGATGAAATTAAGGAGAAGAAATCTATTTTTGATCAGCATAAACCACTAGTAAACAAGCCTGCATCTTCTCTACTGAACTTGTTTCAGTATTGGACAGTTGAAATACTTGAAAATCATTTCAGTACAAGACATACTAAAAGTATCTCAGCTCAGAAGTGTGCAGTCAAAACTTGGCAAAGCGGCAAATGGGAACAGAGGCAAAATAAGTGATTGAATGTGCCCAGAAATAAAATGAAGAGCTAATGACCCATACTGGGCATGGTTTTATAACCTATGTTCAGAGCCTGGCCCACCATGACACCTAATCATACCCATGGGACAGGACTTGGTGAATGCACAGTCTTTTTGACGTGTCTGAACTACCCTTTAAGCCAGATAGGTTTGCCATTGCCTCAGAGAATGCTGCATTTTTCACCTAGCAGTCAAGTCACATAGATCTCTCACTAGCTGTGATTCTGGCAGTTATGTTATATGATGGTTGTTGGAGTTTTTGCCTGTGTGGATTAGTGTAGCTTCTGTCATGTAGCCATACATGGGACCGTGGCTGGAGTTGCAGGGTAGCCACAAGTGAGTCAGATCTAAATAAGTACTGGATACACATTTTGGTTTGGAAACTTTTTGGTTCTATAGTGGGTCTTAAAGTCCTTATTGCTGAGTCTAATACTCCAGTCTGCCTCACAAAACTGCGCTATGGAAAGTGCAGGTGGGGCAAAAGAATCCACACTAATTCAGAACAAAGCAGATTTTATTTTTTTCTTCTACAAATCTTTCCTAGGAATGCCCATTTCAAAACTTGAGTAAATAGAATTGTGTATTAAACAAGGGAATATACAGCCCACCTGGTACCTAGAAATGACACCTTTTTTTCTTAAGTAGGTAAGCCCTGTCCTTAGAATTTTACATATTGGCCTTTAATAAAGAAGCTCACTTTTAGATTGGAGAAGACAGAAATGCATCTTTTTCTTTAGAGAATCTGATGCTGCTCTCAGGTCTTCTATCAGGAGGATCATACAACTATTTCTCAGAGTGAAGAACCTTTTTAAATAACTTGTCTGCTGAATAAGTTCACCTTGAAAAAGCCCCAGCATTTACTTTTCACTTTGGGAGGGAGGCCAGCTTTGATGGAGTCTGCATGTCTTAGAGATTTCAAACAATCTTTATCACATTGCTCCAGTTAGCTATCTGCACAAAGTGAAGCCTACCCTACAGATCAGTATGCTGTACAGCTAAAAAGAAAATAACATTAAAAAGCTCCAGATGTTTCAACTGATGAAATGAAAGAAAGAGAACAGCTCAGCGCTGTACACACCAACCTTCACTCATAATTTTTCTGTGTTCCCTCTCTCTGGGCTTGTTTTTGTCTTTCACTTAAGATTTACACTGTTAACAGTCCGAAGCAAGGACAAGCTGCTGTGATGTTTCCTGGTGCAGACACCAGCAAACTGACCTGGGTCTTGACCTGCAGCCAAAGCTCCTGGAACTGCTACTGCAGTTCAAACAAGGGCTATTAATTCCAGGTGCTCCAAAAATAGTTTTAGAACATCATAATAAAATGAAGAGTGTCCTATTAAGGAAAGGTTTATTGCTATTATCCATAATCTAAATTGCCACCCTCAATTACTTGAACCTTTCCTGTTTTGACGGAATGGATTACTTCATTTTCACCTGAGCCTTCTGTAAATCCAGAGTCACCAGAAAAATGAAAAGGCATTTATTTGTTATGGAATGAAAGTAGAGACCCATGTTCTGTGCAAGTTCATCCTGGTTTGAGATGGACACTACATGAATGTAGCAGAGCAGGACTGCCCACACTTAACATCCTTCAGGTTGCAACCAGCATGAGTAGCTGCCAGTGGCAAGGCTGATACATTCTGATGTGCTCAAGGCATTTGGGTACCTACCTCCTCTTTGGTTTCAGTGGGATTAGAGCTCCTGACTCTTTAAATTGTTTTGTGCAACCCCACTGACAAAAACCACACTAGGAAATTACAGAAAATTAATGAAAGCCCAGATAAACAACAGAAGCTATTGGCCTTTTTGTAGGCTATCCTCTGCATCCTTGTAAAACAGTGTGGTTGACTCTGCATCTTGCCAGATGTCGGATACAAAGCCCGTGACAGATCGCAGATACTTTTACCCAAAGATTGTCAGTGTAAATTTCACACTTCTTCAGCAGTTTTGGAGGAAGGAAGCATCTACTTCTTCGCCTGGGGCAATAGGAGAACAGGACATTGTACGGTAATTTGGGAGCCTGGTTTCATGCAAGGCTGAATTCCCAGGTTAGTTTGGTCAACCATCCCTTTTCTTCTCTACCTTGGCTTCTGTGCCTGTAGAAAGGCTGTGCTTGTAGTGACCCAAGCTGTGAAATGCTCAGTGTTTTATATCCCTTTGACTGCTATTGTTATTATAACTCACAGCTCGGTTGCGTATGTTTTATTCCCTTTCCTTTTCCAAAGCCTGCTTGAAAGTTATCCTTAGTATGTCCCTGGTAGCAACACCATGGCTGTATGGAATTGCATCCAAGCCTTTGTTGGTGTGATCTGTATGCCCTTCTGCACATGTGCTCCTCAATGCTACCAAAGGTGTGACAGCACAGCTCAGGACTAGGCAGGGAGGACTCAGGCTTTGCTGCTCTATGTGCAAAGAGATGCAGACAGAAAAAGAGAGATTTATATCTCTATGAGAATGGCTTGAATTGCTACTCAGCAGCTTTAGTGGATGACCTTCACACACGGGAAGAGGCTGGTCTACACTGAATGTATTTTACTCCTGTTCATAGAAAAACCACATAACGTTTTAGCTGCATTTTGTCACAAAAAAAATAGGTTCCAGAAGAGAGAGGCTACTAAACTAGCTGCCTTAGAGAGGGGGAAAGGGGAGAAATTCAGCACTGGTTTATATATTTGTCTGTGGGAAACCTCTAGAGCTTTGCTTTTTGAGATGGCCAGGGTGTGGTGGTACAGTTTTTTTTGTAATGGAAACCATTATTTACGCGACACTTAGACCACAATGCTCATTTCACTCATTAACTCAGCAACATTAAGACTGCTCTCCAGACAATGGGAGTTAGGTATTCAGCATATTGTTATTGCCATTCCTGGGCCATTTATGCAATGGAAGATGTTTGCATATTACATTTGTCACAGACAAGTATGGGGTATCAGATGTAGTGGTATTATTTTAAAATAGAACTGGAAAATGCAACTAAATATGCTCAGCTGCAGAATGCTTTGGATTTTCTAAACTGAAAATTCCCCTAATCTTATAAGAATGTGGTGCAATATGAAAGTTAATGGCTCAGGGGACTGGTGAAGGGGGAAACAAGGTTTCTTAACTCTTGATAAATAACACAAATCAAACCCAGCTTGATCATGTCTGAAAGTCACTATTATTCTCAGATTTACTTGTATTTTGTTTTGTTTTGGTTGTGGTTGGACTATATGAATTTATGATCCAGTTTCCCAAATAAAAAGGTGACTCATTGCGATTTTAAAAAGAAATCAGAGTTGGAACTGAAGAGCAAACATATTTTTTTTGCACTAACACAAAATGAGGGCTTGCTCACCCCCGGTCTCCCCTTGGAATGTATCCTCCCCAGGGAAAGCCTTTCTACCCTTCATGTAGAAGTGGCTGCACTGGAAGTAAAGTCCACGCTCATTTGCAGCTGGGGTGTGTTCGCAGAACGTTAGCTGCACCTTTGGCATGAGGGGGGTGTTGCCAACCTGTGGGAACAGCTCAGGGGGACCCTGGGGGGACAGGGAGTGATGGGTGCGGGATCCCGCCTTGCTCTACGTCACTATAGCAGAAACGGAGCTAGGTCAGCCCTAGGGCCACATTGCGCTTCACGGGGCTAGATGCTGAGGAATTATATTTGTATATGTTTTAATGAAGAGGATGGTGAATTTTAAAAAGTCTGAGGAGGAGCAGTGGAAGGGTATGTAAAAATCCTCAAATTTGGAAATGGAGCAGGTAATGCTAAAAGACAGTGCGGTTGAGGTAAAATATACTGCAATTTGGTTCTGCTATGTAAAATAAGCTTTTGATTTATGGAGTGTCAAAAATGTAGATTTCTACGCCTTTCACGATGAATTTTTTTGGCAAATTTTTGGATGAAAATGATTATGGGAAAAATGCTCAGAATATAATTATGGCTTTGCTGAAGAATTGAGGGCTCTTTAAAGATGTTTTCTGCTTGTATCTGCCATTGCTGCTGTCAGAGTGCCTCACTGAACTACTGGGTGGCCCCAGCTGTTCTGTATATTTTACCCCCACCCCTCCTCCGGGGAGTAAAAGCACAGTTTGGCCCAATACTTGCTAGAAATGAATTGATTCCACTGCAGGCTCCGTGCAGTACATGCTGAGATGATTAAATAAGGACTATAAACTGTTGTAATAAAATATCATTATTTGAAGTAGGGATAATCATCTTCATTTTGTGGTAGGACAGCACCTATGGGGCCTTCGCCCATAACGCTAATAAAAATGATAATACAGAACATCCTTCATGTGCCTTTGCTTCTTTTGGGAGACAAAGTCCAGCTGAAAGCATTTTGAATGCTGGTTATTTGAATGAAAGTATTTTTACTTCTAGCTTCTGCAATTAGAACAGTGAAATTTGAGTGGGAACATTTTTCTACCAGAGAAAAGCTTAGCCTACAATTTAGTCTCAATTTATTTGGTTAAGAGAGCTTTAAGGGCATCCACTGGTTAGTAACCTCATGGTGAACCATTTGCGGTGCATCTATTTTTTTAGCACTTGGCATCCCTCTCGTAAATACACTGTGGACCCCCTCAAAGGTCTTGCTGTTGCCTCCTCTGCTTTGGACATCAAGGGAGGAGGAACCTCAGCCTGTTCGTGAAACCAGTGCCAGCCTCACCCAAAGGCCCTATGCCAGTCATTCGCTCTGAGGACTTGGGTTTGGTATCGGTGTATCTCTGAGCACCAGGTGAATCCCTTCTCTTCAAATCTGCCCTTTCTTACTGTTTGAGTATTGCATACTCCTCATTGTTAACAACGGTTCATTTAAAACAAACAATTTCTCTGTTGTCAGAAATTTGCCTGTAGTTTTCAGAGAGGGCAAGGATGACTCAATATGAACCATAAATGCGTTAAGGTTTGCATGCTTAGCCCTTCCTGGAGGCTGTTGTGAAAGCCAGTCCCAGGCTGAACAGGAACACACCAGTATTGCCTCTGTGAGTTGTGGGAGCGACCAATGGCTGTAATTGAGTCTACATGCAATGTCTGGAAAGATTTTGTGTCCAGCAAGCCATTTATTCTTATCTTCCTGTAGTATTTAACAATTAAATATATTAACTAACACTTCCCTCAGCACTACATAAGGTCTGCATTATGGTGTGCATCGACAGCATGGGCTTCTGAGGGAGAAGACATTAGTGCCAGGATACTCCTTGGTGACCTACAAGGAGAGCACCTAGTCTTCATTCTTTGTCAGCCAGTGGGCTTTTTTGCTTTATACAGCAGATATGGGTCGGATCCTGATCTTATAAAAATCTGTGTAGCGTGACTGCAGTGAACCCGTTCCAGCTTACATAAGCTGGGGAGCCGGTCCTGTATGCTCTCTAGCTGCTCTGAGCTGACACTGCTGGCTGTCTTCAGTGCTGTATTCTCTTCCTGCCATTAGTGGTACTATAATTAAGCCTCTGCCATCGTTTGCTGCCCTTTTCTACACATACACCCTCCTACATCTTTTGGAGGAATGTTCCCTTAGCAAAACAGTTTGCACGTCAATTGCTGATACAACATTGTGTTCTCAATGCCATGAGGTTATATTAGCACTTATATTTGTGTTCACAAGGGTTGCTTGCATACATAAAGCCTGCGTGTGTTTCGGAATTGGGGCCATAGTATGCAGTGTTACTGGGCAATAATCTGATGATGTAACCATAAACCTCGATTGTCTGTTTAATATCTCAGATGTTTCAATTTGCATTTTGTTAAAACTTGGCAAAAGGTTATCAGCTCAGATCCAAAATTCTCACAAAAATTGTTCTAATATGTAAAGTAAGTTTTGATTTATGGAGTGACAAAAATGTAAATTTCTAAGCATTTCAGTTTATTTTTTTGCCAAACTTTAGACTAAAATGACTTTTTTTAAAGTGAAATGATTCTGGATGTAGTTATTTTAATGATTGTGGAGTCAAAGCAGTTAAAGATGTTAATTTAACTGCATTTACAGATAATTCTTATAAAGAACATTGCTCCTCAGGAAATGAATAAGATGTCTCTATTGAGCTTATTAAGAGGAAGATCTATAGACAGAATACAGTATTATTTTTGCAGAGAACTTGAGTATAAAATACCTATAAATACATTTAATATTACTAAAAATATATATTCCTCTTGATCTCCTCATGAAAGCTGTTTACTCATTTCAGAGGAGTTCTGCATTATAAAATATGACAAATCATTGTTGTGTAACACTTGTTGTAAAAGAGCATAATAAAAATATGTAATATTTCGGAGGAGACTTGTTTTGCAATAGGAATACCTTTCACCCTTGAGGAAAAGATTAATTTTGTGTTGTACGTACTGCTGGAATATCACTGAAATTAATACAGACTTCCAGTGTATATACATAGATAGATTTTATAGAAGAAATGTATAACAGCAGATTGTCTTTAATAGCATAAAATTTGAACATTGGTCTAGTCTCAGATTTGTGCTAGTAGTTTGGAGAAAGAAAGAGTATCAACACCTCACATAAAAATCCTCAATTTAAATTAAATTCTCAGCTTTTTCCTCCAGGATACACAGAAACATGATATTTCTTTCATAAATCCTTACTTTGTTGTTGTTTTATACATAAAACAGGCAATGGGGTCTCTTGTGTTTAATCATTTTAATTAAAAGTGTGAATTTTGCCAGTTGCATCAGCTGGTCTATCATTTTCTGCGGAAGGATTTCTGCTCTGAAATTGGTTTTAAATCTGGTTACCTTTTAATATTTGAAATCCCAGAAAAGTGTTTGGATTGAAAGACAAAAATATAACCCATTAACTTTGCTTTGCCAGTATTAAAATATTGGAATTATATTATTTAAATTTGATATTTTCCAACAAGTCTTCTAAAATATTCGTGGGATGGGGTGCAAAGAACCAAGCCTTATTCAGTGTACTTGTAGGCACAACTTCTAGATGAAGCTTGAAATAACTCATGCAAGAAATGTCAGCATTTCCAAATTCTTTTCCTCTCATGAAACAAATAAAAATAAAAAAAAAAAAAATCAGAAAAGGAACATTTTCACACAGCAGGGAAAGGATTCTGAGTGGTTTTGAATGGGAAATGTCAAAACAGAAAGTGTAACTGTTTCAGTTTTCCATTTCTTTTCATTTTGATTCAAGATGAGATTTTTCATTTTGATTATCTCCATCACAGAATGAAAAGCCTTTGTCAAAACTGCCATTTTCACATGAAAAAGTTTCAAGTTCTAAAAATCACCTTCTTCCGGTGAGAAATGTTGTTGACTGAGGCAGCTGGACCAACTCTAACCTGATGCTGAACTGCAACCAATAGTTGTCCATGACTCACATGAGGGTCTCGGGGAGGCTCCCCACCAGCTCTGCTCCTGGGCTGGGGCAGCCTCCCAAAGGAGGTTTAGTCTGAGCTCGATGAGTTGAAGGGACCATCTGGCTTTGGGTGGGTGTCAAGTGATGTCAGGTGTCAATGTGGCCCTGCAGTGTTTTGAGGGAGGACGCAGACCAGGAGAGGGAGCAGGGCAAGGGAAGATGTGTGGCACCAAGGCGTCCCCTTCATCAGGCCCTCCCAGAGGCAATGGGCAAGGCTTGATGTGCCAGATGTACTCTCCATCCTGCGTCCACAAACCATCTCATTTGAAAGGGGTCCAGGATTGAATACTCCCTGGAGGCAGTTGATCAGAGAGTTTCTCACAAACTTGTATGTCTGAAATGTCAGGCGCTCTGCTGACATTCTGGGGTTTGACGTTTTCATATGTTTCAGCCATGGAGCAGTCAGGGATGAAGGACAAATCTGTGGCTTCCTCCCTCGCTCCCTCTGTCCCTTGCCTGCATGCACCAGCACAGGCAGCAGGGCTGTGTCCTCCTCACCATGTTGTATGGGAAGCAACAACCCCATTTCTGGCAGAGCCAGAGCAGGCAGAGAAGTCTCAGGACAGACCCTACAGCTTCATCCCCAGTAGGAAGACTGGCATGCCTGCATGGTCCCCAGCCCAGCTGCACCCATCTTGTCCCCATCTGCCTGGAGAGGTCCCATGAGAAGGGGCATTAGTCCTCTGTATGGGGACAGCTGTGCAATGCTCCTTTGGGAATACCAGCTGTATTTGGGGGTCTGAAGGGGTACTCGGAAGGCGACAACAGGACACCCCAGGTTGCTTTTACCAGAAAGACTTGTTCCTTCTTCAAGGCTTTTAAAATGTGTTCATGCATGCTATATGTCTCCCTGAAAGAGAGAAGATAGGTCATAAGGAAGCCAATTCCCTTGCTGTACAAGAGTAGGATAGGGTCTTATAAATCCTAAAGACACAGAAAGTACTACAATAAATAGCCATATAGGTTCCTAATCCTTTAGTTATTTATGTGTTTAATGCCTCATTGATCTCACCAGTATGAGTGACATGATTTTAGTAAAATATGTGAGTGCAATTTGCAGGATGCTTTATAAAAGTGAAGTTCAACTTCTGGTGACAAACCACAGCTAGAATTTTTTGGTATGCAAGAGGAAAAAAACCCCAAACTCTACCAATCTCAAACTCTGTTTAATCTTCCTCCCATATAAATGAACCATTTTTTACTTTTCCTTATTGTGCTCCTGATACTGCAGGCAAACCTGTTACTGTATGTACTTTGTCACTGTGATCTGCTTAGGAAAGTAGGATATATATTTTTATATGTATTATTATCTAAATGTGTATATACATCTTTAAAAGTAAAAATCAGCTGGTTTTTTCAATTGCCTTTAGTTACAGCAGAGAGAAAACAAAACTTTTCTTTTTAAATGCTTATAAGCCTTGCTTTTAGATCTTATGATAAAGCTCATTTTTCCATTGGAGTGTACATGTCTGAAATTTAATGCTAGTTGCTAATTTTGCAGAACTTTCATCCTGGCACAGTTTGCATTAGTTCAGCAAGTCTCAGGAGTGTTCACCTAGGCTGTATTTACGTGGTTTTGAACATACCTAGGAAATCTCAGTCTAAACAACATCATCATCATCATCGTTCAGCCCCCAGTCCTTTCCCAGTGACAGTCTGTGAGCCTTAACTCTTTAATACATTGATTATATTTGATAATGCTCCTGCTTTCAACTGTCCAAGCCAATAACCTCTGAGTAGATATCTTTGCCTAATATTCAGCATGTCTTTATAGGTCCTTGGTGCATATGGCACACCAAAGTATTCTTTGCATTAGCATAAGGAAAAGAAATGCATTTTAAGAAACATTAGTATGTTTTCCCTATATTTGTGTTAATTATAAGTACACCATACCCAAGTACTGATATAACTTTATTGTATAGAAGCCTTCAAGTAAAACAGTATTTATTGTGAAAGATGATTGCAGTTTCAATAACAACTCCTTCTTATTACTTAAAAAACATATATTTAACCAGATACCATGATCACTAAGTTTAGTTCACTTGGCAGCACTTTAACCAATGCTTTTATAATCTTTGTATTTAAAATCCCAAATAAGCCATAATTCACTGGCCATGCTGAGTAGTGACTGTATGTATCCCATGTTTTAGAATAAAAGTATAAAATTACAGAGATATGATCAATTATTTTAAAAAATGTAAATGTAGTGAGATGGTGTAGAAGAGAGCCACATTGGTCTTCGTTACTTTGAAAACAGAAATTGCTGGGAAGCAGGGGAAAACGCAATCTGAAAAGAAATTGTTACTGGGAAGAAATGGCTTTTCTACAAATGGCACTGAGTGAATTCAAAAGAAAGTGGCTAACAAGGCATTTCCTAATAACAAGCCAAGGGTGTTTCCTACCCTTTCATCTTTAAAATCACAAATATAAAGTAAATGTACTCTGTCTTATCACAGGATTACTCACTGGAGGCCCTGTTTTTCTTTAGGACTGAGAGTAGTGTATAGTACAGTGTGCTGTGTGAAAATCCCTCACTGCTGCAAGTGGCCATCTCTTCTGAATGGCACAGGGGAACAATAGGCATCCACTTGCATGAGAAATGTTATTTTACCTTCATCTAAGATGTTCTCCTGCAGCCAAGAGCTGGGAGGAGTTTGGGAAAACATGCAGCGCTCTCTTGTTGAAATACAACCTTGAATTTTTTGGTTTCTTCCTTCTCAGGGGAAGGAAAGGACCTTTGAAGGTCCTCTGAAGGAGCCCTTCTTCTTTGAGTTCCTGTGAAAAAGGGAGCTTTACACACTGTGCTTGCAGGGTGGGTGGCCCCTTGGCTTCAGGTGGAAGGTGGCACAGGTTTTCTGTGTGCTGGCAGTGCCCCACTCGTGCTACTGGCCAAGGGCTGGTGAGAAGGGAGTAGAGCTGGGTCCTTTAGAGCATCTACTCCAAATTGTCCTGCTCAGCACAATTCATTCTGGAGTAAAACAGGGAAGGGTCCTACCTCCACTGAGGAGGGATGAACGCCCTTGACTAAATGCTTCATTAGGAGTAAGGTCTCCCACAGAGCATTTAATCTGGATTTGTAGATCCTGACAACACAGAACAGCTGAGTGAAACTTTTCGATTTACTGTGCTACAAATTTAAATCATTAATTTCAGAAATGTGGCCATGTGGAATAAACTAAAGCTTTCCTCTAAAAGGGAAATACTTAACAATGGCTAAATGATAGAAGATTCATGTGCAGTCGCCTGATAAACACAGGGCTTTATAAAAACATAACGTTTTGAAATTTTTGTTAACTTGATGAGAATTAGGAACAACATGAACAATTCTAGATGATCTTTTTGAGGCTTGGTTATAAGAATGAGCTAATATTTCAGTACTTCAGGCTTATGATGTGTTTTTATCCAAATGTCTAAGATGGACAACATAGAAATAAACTAAAAAGAAGTGGCGCTACCTAGTGGGTAAGGAAGCAAACTCAGTCCTCTACTGATCGCTGAAGTTGCACTGTGTCTTCTTCCTTTGTTCTTCAGCTTCCCACCTGTAAAGCAGCATAAAATTGCTAACCTCCAAAGGAGCTGGGAACCTCTTGAAGGAAGTGACCACTCAAGACAAAGGCATTTTGGAGACAGTGTCCCAGGGATGGTCTTCTAAATACATTTCCCTTAAGCCTGGTGTTGATGGTGGGGTTTTTTCGTGTTTTGGTTCTTCTGTTGGATGATTTGTTAAAGATATAGCATTGCTTAGTAAAGTTGTTTTGTGCATTTCTTACCACATTGAAAGGCAGTGGAAACTGTTGGCTGTCCTCAACGGAAGTGATTGAAGCAGTAAAGGCCTCAAGGGTAATTAATTTCCTACAAGTTTTAGGAATATATGTGGTTGGTTACAGTAGAAAGGCTCTGTGAGTTTTGACAGATGGAAAGAATGCAGCATGAACATATATGTTACCAGGCATCAGAGGATGAGTGTGCCTGGAGAAGCCATGCTGTGTGGCCCACGTACTTGTAACGCTTGACTAGCAGGTCACAGCCCAAGACCCTGTGAGCTCAGGTTTTGTTATTTCCAGTGCTGTTGGAAATGCAGGGTAATTTTACTCAGGTTGCACATTTGCTGTCACTTTGCTGTCAAAAATGCTAGTGCTACTGCCCATCCCAGTCCTGTCTTCCCAATCCCAACCCAGTCATTGTGACAGCACCAGTATGTACACTGTGGAGCAGCCGACTGGCTCACTCTGTCAAAAACTGGATTTTTTTTGGTCAGGTTAGTCTGTAGCTCAATGAGGTCCTTGATCTAGTCCCTGAGACAGTTGTGTCGGTGTTGGTGCTGGCCCAAGGTTTGAGCAGGAGCCTGCACCAGGGGTGGGGTTGCCCCTTTTGGTACCTTCAGCTGATCATGACACCGAAGCCTGGGACAACAAACAAATAGTGAGCTATTTGTTGTTGTGCAGTTCCCTGGCTTCTTTTCTGCTCCTGTTTCAGGTAAGCCATTGTGAGTATCAGGAAAGTCGCTCTGTGTCTTTGTTGCAAGCCTTTGGGTGAACAGCAGCAGCTTTGCTCTTGTGAATTTTCTTCTGTTCCTCCTAACCATATTCTAATTTGGAGTTTCTCATCTTTCTGTTTAACAGGAAAGATGCCTGCTCTAAAAATATAGAATATGGCTCCAGATCCCTGTTCTGAGAACAGCTGGTCACGTTCAAAATGAATGCCTAAAGAAAATAGCAAATTTGAAAAGAAATGTGAATTTCTGAATTCTGGCAAGTGAAAGGCTGGCCTGAGGTAAGCCAGCCAATTCCTGGATGACTCCAGCGCCAGTGCGAGCGCCAGCACTTTTGCCTTCTCTCTTTCGCTGCAGAGCTGGTGCTAAGGTTTCAGTTTCGCATAAACCTTTCCCCAAATGGTTAGTTCTGGAAATAACAGCCCAGTTCCAATGATGACACAGGTGACATTTTCAAAATCAAAAACTGGGACAGTACTGTAGTGACATTTTTAGGGTCTCAAAATATCCCTGCAAAAGACGAACTATGCTTAAAAAAACATGCTGATGTCACCACTGCCAGTGTCTGCTCTAGCAGCGATACATACCTATTTCTCTGAGTACAAGTTTTTTTCCAGTTGCTTTAATTCAAAGTAAATTGTGTCATGAAACACCAAAAGTGCTGCTAATATTCATTCTGGTCTTGTCTGAATCATGAGGCTGAACCAATTTAAGTTAAATTAGTTCAGTAAACCAGCGGAGCAAGTGTGTAGAGTCTTCTGGATTGTTTAAACTCGTTATCCTTTAGCCATACATTTGATCGGGTATG